>NC_052518.1:101407053-101461718 GCF_014356525.2 Nilaparvata lugens
TTAGATATTGTTAAAAGTATTCAATCATACATAAATATTATTTGAAGTGCTTGGAATGTAAAGGAAATTACGAACTGAATTGATGCTGAGGAAATATTATTTGAACTGCTTAGATATTGTTAAAAGTATTCAATCATACATAAATATTATTTAAAGTGCTTGGAATGTAAAGGAATTACGAACTGAATTGATGCTAAGGAATATTATTTGAACTGCTTAGATATGTTAAAAGTATTCAATCATGCAACAATGATATTTCAATAACTGATATTACTCACTTTATGCAGAGAATTCGATGATAATCTGATGTAGAGATCTGAAACAAATAAGACACTAATCAAATATTTTTCAACAGAAACGTATGCTGGAACAGGAGGACTCCTCCCTCGTCCCTCTGATAAAGGAGGGAGAAATGGGCTTTGTTGATTTGATCAACAAACCTGTGAGCAAGCCGTGGGTCCCATTGAGAGAATTGGAGGAGGACCATCCCTACCGAATCGTCAGTGTGAGGGAACATACCAATCAGCACGGACGCAGGATAATATTGAAAATCATCAATGCAGGAAGCAAATGTGAGGTATATCTGCCTCAAAGATTTGCTTCCTGCATTGATGCAGCGAAAATTCGCGATTTTAATCTTACTTGTAAAAATTATGTTTTGGTAGTTACGCATAAGTGTCCAAATTGGACAGATATAAAAATTGTTAAAGCATAACAATTTTTATATCTGTATACAATTTGGACACTTGTGTGTAACAAATTGTATATATGTATGTATGCGAGTAGTGTAATAAAATAAGTGTACATTTGATAAAAAATTGTTTTCAATTCTTACCTGTTGTTGTTGTTGTTGTTGACGATCTTGATAAGTTTGTAATGAATATCACACAGAAGAAATGGTTCAGCTGCTCTGTTGTGAATGATAATTTAAATAAGGTGGACAGGTCTTTTATAGTTTGTTGTGAGCATGCTCAGTAGAGTTAGCGCTAGAGGCAGACAGCTGTGCAGGCAAGCGCTGCCAGCTTCTCGCGCCCCTCCTTCTTGTGCTCCCACAGATGTGGGTGGCCCGTCATCATTTCTTCCCTTTTCAAATCACATTCACCTTTTCAGATTTGAAATAATATTCTTATCATTCAAGCAATGTATCACTTCAATCTGAGAGTATAGCATTAGATGTAGAAATATGAATTCACTTCCAACTCATTGGTTGAACATTAAACCAAATCAAGTTGATGTATTGATTAATTAATTAACCTCAGTTAATGTTCAACCATTGAGTTGAAAGGTAATGAAAAATGGTATGTAGGAGAAAAAAGCAGAGTTTGAGAAAAAAGCAGAGTTCGAGGAAACGGGGTAAAGGAATCTTGAGTTCAGCGGCGAGAGTTTTTAAAGGTTTGGCAGGTAATGTAACATCAACTATTCTAAATAAGGTAATTGATAACCTTGGAGAAGAATATCATATTCCCGGATACGAGTGGTGTGGCCCGGGCACCAAGGTTAATGAAAGGTTAAGAGAGGTGATCAAGGCATAAATTCGTTAGATAAGCTTGCAAGGCCCACGATATAGCCTATACTCAAAATAGTGATAATAAAACTCGAGCGGTAGCTGACAGGGCTCTAGCGAACGCTGCATGGGACATTTTCAAAAATCCTCAAACCCTCTTGCCGAGAAAGCACTTAGCTATCTTGTTACAAACGTTATGAAAGCTAAAGCGGCATTTGGTGGGACTTTGAGAAAGAAGAAGAAGAAGAAGGGGGAGAGGAGAAGTTATAGTAACGATATTAGACGCAAAGCTATAGCTCAGTTGAAAAAGCATATTGCAGGAAAAGGATATTTTTTGAAGCCTTTTCCTAAAAGTGGTGGTAGACTTCTAGCCCCACCCCCGCCAGCATCATATGGAGTGAGTTTATTCCCCCAAGTTAAGAAACGTAGAACAACAGCGAAGAAGAGTAGGAAGAAGAAGAAGAAACTTATTATACGTGCAAACGTAAATACTATGAAGATTGAAATTCATTCTGATAAAGCCATTGATTTAACACGTTCTGATTCGATTGCTAAGATACTTGGTTTTGATAATGTTGTTTTGCAGCCAAATAAATGGCATTATTCCAAACATTTGGTTAACATAACAAGCGTTGACAGTATTCTTGTTGAGTGTAATTTAGCTTGCGGCAGTTATTCTGAGGGAAAACAAAATCATATAATCTACGAATTTTTACCAAAGGTTCCTAGCGGTTATTTAATAAACGAAGTACCATCACCGATTATTTATGTACCTTTGAATACGCATCGAATTCAAACTATTAATGTAAAGGTAACGGACCAGAACGGATCGTTTATTGATTTCCGCGGAGATACAATTACAATTAGGTTGCACATACGCGAAAAGTAATGGGTTATCTTATTTTCAACCCACGTTCGAATAAGAACAATCAAGTCATTAGAGAAAGGAACGCGATAGCGACAACACCTAAAAACAAACGTGCTTTGTCGGCTAAAAGCGCGAGAATATTAGAAAAGTTGGGTTTTATAGTCGATTGGCGACATGTTAGGCGGGGGAGCGGCGGCAATTAGTGAAATACTGGATGTGGAGACAGACCTTCAGTTTTATAATGATATTACTAAATTCCAATTTCACACTCATACAGTTTATTCGGGACAGGAAATAAAAAACTCTGACGAGGCACGTATTGGCATAAATTCTTTAGATGTCTATTCTTTACCTTGTAAATCATTCATATTGATTGAGGGAACAGTTAACTGTACAAAACCGGGAAAAGACCCAGCCGATACACCAGTTGCAGCAGGCTATAAATTAAGCAGTAACGTAATCGGTAACCTTTTTGACGAAATACGATATGAATTAGCAGGTCAGCAAATTTCTAAATCAAGATTGATTGGATTAACATCCACAATTAAAGCTATATTGGTGAAAAATACTCTCGATAAAAACACATATCACTTGGCTGGTTTTGACAGAGCAGGATATGAGCTAGCAGATAATACATTCACTTTCTGTGTTCCGCTGAAATTAATCCTCCCGTTTTTTGAAGATTTTCAAAGAATAATTTTAAATTTGAAACAGGAACTCGTCTTATTGAGGTCACCGACAGATCTAAATTGTGTTGAGTCTCAAAGCGGAACAAACGTTAGTGTGAAAATTACAAAACTGCAATGGCGCATGCCCTACATAACTTTAGAAGATCATGTAAGACTGAAATTTTTGAGACTGCTCGATGCTGACACTCCACTGAAATTAGGTTTCCGCCATTGGGAAATTTGTGAATTACCAAATTTGCAAAATTCACTTAACCATTCTTGGGCGGTTCGTACCACATCGAGTTTTGATAGTCCAAAATATGTTATAATTGCATTTCAAACTGATCGTAAGAATAAAATAAATAAATCAATATCTAATTTCGATAGCTGCGGTATTTACAATGTTAAAGTATATTTGAACAGTGAGTATTATCCATATGAAAATCTGCTAGGTAAGAAGGAGGTTTTATACCGCATGTTCTTGGATTTCGCACCCTCGTATTATAATCATTCAATCAATAGTGAACTCGGAACAGAAATCGATTTTAAAACATTTTGTGATTCAACACCACTGATTGTTGTAGATTGTTCACACCAACCAAGTCATTTGAAATCATCGACAGATGTTCGTATTGAAATGGAATTTAAAAGTGCAGTACCTGCAAATACTTCCGCTTATTGCGTTTTAATTAGCGATCGTGTGATGGAATATACACCTCTCACGAGTATGGTGAAAGAAGTTCAGTAATTTGTTGATAGAGTGCATCACTGCAGGTTATATAAGGTGTGTACTGCAACAAATGTAAGCCATTATCAGTTTCACCTTTGAACAGTCAACATGTCCTATTCTTTGTGTTCTGATATTTTGGATAAGCCGCAAACTCGCTCTATTGGTATTCAGTGCGATCTTGATAGTTTCTATTATGAAGCAAGCTGCAGTACGCCGAAGCCGCTGGAGGTGGAGGAGGAGGAGGGGAGAGACGCAGGATTACCGAAGCCGCTGCAGGTGGGGGAAGACAAAGGAGGATTTGAGGAACCCCCCGCCGCGCTCGCCGCCCCCGCCGCCGCCGCTGAGGGGAGAGACAAAGCCTACGAAGAGAAAGAAGGTCAAGCGACTGCTAAAATTGCTACAGTTGATCTTCACTGGTTTAAACAAGATTGTAATCAAATTATTGTGAAAGAACTTGCCATAATTGATCAGTTTAATAATTATATTGTGTTCCATTTCAAATCGCCATTTGCAAAGTCAGAATTGAGTGCAAAATTGTATAACGATGCAACATGGTTAGAACGTCACTATCATAAAATAAAATGGGAAGATGGAGATTTAGAATACAATGAGTCATTAATTCGTGATTACCTTGCAGCTTATGAGAAAATTTTCACAAAAGGAACTGAGAAAGCAAAGTTTTTAAGAAGATTGCATAGCAACGTACAATGCATACCAGAGGATTTTCCAAAACCTGATTTCAGCTTTTTCACTAGTTCATGGTGTTATGCTGCATGCAACATTCATAAAAATAATCCACATTCTCGGTGTGCCTTATTCTCCGCCCAGCATTATAATTCTTTGTTGTTTAAAAATATGTATCAAACAAATAATTTCTTGTGCGAAAACAATCGAATGCAAAGTATGAAAATGGCTCCGATGTACACAATTCACAGAAAAGAAACTTTGCTCGTTATGGATTCTTCTACAACGGAAAGGATCTACAGTGTGTTTATTGCCAGCATGCATTGAGACTGCATAAAGCGCGTACATGTTGTCTATCGTCAATTGATGAAGAAAGACCGCTTAATTACTCTATAATAGTTCCTGCCTACACCTAGTTTTCTTCATTCGTTCAACATCATGGATCCGAGAAAGTGGTTGGCTCCTGACAACGAATTGGAAGTGAGGTTAAAAAACTGTATTGATTGGTACGATGAGTGTGAAAGTGCAATTAGGAAATCAACTCCTGAAAATTATAGTTTGGCGAAGCAATTGAAAGACATTTTTCTAAGCACGGTGAATTTAAATGATATAAGAGACTATCTATGTTATTATCGTCCTCATAATTTATGTATAGATAAGCTAATTAGAATTGAAGATGAAGTTATGTGTTGTTGTAGTGAAATGTGTAAATAAACGTTTTCTGCCTTCAAACGATTTTTCATTCCGATATCCCATTCACGTTTTTTAGTTTAGTTGCTGCTTAGAGCTAGAGCAGACACCACGTGTGTGGTAATCTTTAGTGCGCGTGTGCCTATAACACGTGCATCTCATTAATTTAGAGCTAGAGCAGACAGCACGTGTGGGGTAATCTTTAGTGCACGTGCATATCATCAATTTAGAATTCTTTCCCCCTCATTCGACTCGCATCAAACATCTGCAAGATGCAGTGTTATGGTTTTTCAAAATTCAAAAAATTATCTCGTCTCTTGATGTCAATTTCATTTAATGAATTTGATTCAATTGCGAAGAATATTAAATTTTCAACAGGATGTCAAGATGTTGATTTACCGTTAACAAAAACAGAAAATGTACACTTTTCGATTCTATCTGAGATTTTCGAACTGCTCAATATTCTAGACAGCGGTCATCTACATTATGATTGTACAAATGATTCGCCATTATCTGTTGTTAAAAATTCCGATGAACTTTGGAAATGCTTGTACGATATTGCAGATAAAAAATGTAAAAGAACGTAGAGATTTATAGCATTAGATGAGAGAGAATTTCTCAATTCAATTAGATATAGAGAGAGTCATTGACCTCACTTTAATATGGATTCACTTTAATCTGTCACCAAGGGAATTTTTCCCTCTCATCTATACTGGGAGAGAATTTCTCAATTGATTCTTATCTCCTTTCGGAAAGGGTGGAGGAAAGAGATGACATGAGTAAAAGAAGGAGATCTCTATCTCTATCATAGTAGAGCGAAATGGATTCACTTCAATTTGTCACCAAAGGAATTTTTCCCTCTCAAGAGATTTTTTCCCCCACATCTTTAGAATTCACCTCAATCTGTCACCATAGCATCAGATGTAGAAATATGAATTCACTTCAATTTGACAGTAGACAGAGAGGGAATTTTTCCTCCTAAAAGGGAAATTTTTTTTCCCTCACCTGGAGAGAGAGAGAGATATCTCCCTCTCTCTCTCTATCCCCCTCACCTCCACTGGACAGGGGGAAGGGGAAATCTATTTTTAGAAAGAGAGAGAAAGATATATCTCCCTCTCACTCTCTCCCCCTCACCTCCACTGGACAGGGGGAAGGGGATTTAGAAAGAGAGAGAAAGATATATCTCCCTCTCACTCACTCCCCCTCACCTCCACTGGACAGGGGGAAGGGGAAATCTATTTTTAGAACACCCCCCGCCCTACGGGCGGGGGAAGGGGAGGAGGGATGGACGAGGGGGGAGAGGGGGGAGGGGGATCTCGAGCAAAAAAGTGGCTTCAATATCCCAAATATACTCTACTCACGCAATTAATCTCCCAATTCTACTTCAACTAATTTCATCGGTTTCTTCTTCAAACTAGATCAAAATTAATGATAATATAACGAGAACTTGACAATTTGTCCCTCTGAATGGAAAACAGATCCATTCAGAGGACCGAAGCTCGCACACCGTTACATGTTTTCCCGGTTACGTCTCAATTCGAACTGCGGCCTATTCACTGAAAATTATTCCCCCTCCACGAGCGTTGAGCATAATTTCCAGTGGAAAAGCCAAAGCTGCAAAAAGGTCAATGGTCGCACAATTCCCAAATACAGTAACTTTTTCGGCAAGAAATTAAAACTGCATTTGAAAAATGCACGAAAATTGCTTTAATTTCGACAACTAAGCAACAAGTTAGCAAATTCAAACAGGACAGAGTCAATTCTCACAATAAAAACACAGGGTTCAACATACAGTAAAAATCAAAGTTCATACAGTTCAAAAACCTGAAAAATAATGTAAGATACACAAGAACAACTACAATAATCTGTAATAGTGTTAATATTGAGTGGGTATTATTGTAAATTGTTTTTTTTGTGCGTCTTATTTTCCAGGTTTTTGAACTGGAATGAACTTTGATTCGTACTTTCAGATTTTAGTGTGAGAATATTTGACCATGTTTATTGAATGTGCTAGCTTGTTGCCTAGTTGTCGAAGTTCAAGCAATTTTCGTGAATTTTTCAAATACAGTTTCAATCTCATGTCGAAGAAGCCACTATATTTGGAAATTGTACGAGCATTGACCTTTTTGCAGCTTTGGCTTTTCCACTGGAAGTTATGCTCAACGCTCGTGGTGGGGAATAATTTTCAGTGAATAGGCCGCAGTTCGAATTGAGACGTAACCGGGAAAACATGTAACGGTGTGCGTGCCTCGGTCCTCTGAATGGGTCTGTTGCCCATCAAGAGGGACAAATTGAAAAGTTTTCCATTATCAGTACTTTTGTTGTAGTTTGTATAGTAATCTAAAATTGATAGAATCAGTAGATGTAAATTTAAGAGGTTAATTGTGTGCGTGAATTTAAGTTGAGTGTAGTGAGTTTCATTAGGTCTGAGTTTATTGAGTTTTGGATTAAGCGTTCTCAAAAGTAAAATTTGAAATTGTTGAAATGGTGAGTGCCAAACTGTTGTTTTTATTTAGCTCGAAATTTAGTACATAGAATGACCGAGGCCCGAATTTAGTTGCAGCAAGTTAGCAGGTTCCCAAAATGTATAGATTGAAATTGAATATACCTTCTTTTTCTATAAATCAGTTACTGAGTAACTCAGTTTTAAAATTTGACACGATTTCTATTGATTCTTTGATGAGTTCAATAAACCTGAGGTTGAATTTTAAAAGTATTTTTCATTGAAGTTCCTGGCTCGTAGTGCATTTGGATGAACGAATTCACTAAAAGCTCCCAACCAATCAAAAATTCAAATACCGGTAGATGATGTGATAGCAGTAGACTTTAGCAAATATTATATAAGAGAAGAAACACCCCCCTCCGTTCACAAATCAATATCCCACTAAATTTCACACTATTACAATTGACAAAAGGATAGCAACACCAATGTTGATCAAATACTGTCATATAACTTGGACCTCACTACATAAACGTTTGTCGTATCAATTCTTTATTGCTTTCGCACTAAAATGCAAACATGAAAGTCATGAGGTCTTTGCGAAAGGTCGTTATTGTTCTGAATTTGAATCCGAATTCCGGTTAACTGAAGCTGATAACTGTCGACTACTGTCTATTATTAGTGTTTTGTTGGGGTGAGAGTGTAAGAACAGCACAATATGAGAGACTACCAGCGTCACATAGCTTCACTAAAAACAACTAATATGACTATCGACTTGAGTTAACAGTGATATTTGCAATATAAATGCCCTATTTCATATCTTCATATCCCATCATTTCCCTATGAACACAGATCCACCATAGGAGTCCCGAAATTGATAGAGATGCAACTAATCCCATTATAAAGTTTGATGGTTTATGTACGTGTCTCAATTACAAATGAGCACACGTTCTCAGAAGTGAGAACGCCCTTTCCTATCTATTACAACACCCGTATTGTATCGATAGCATCGATGTTCGAATATCGATGTCCGAGGATCGATGTCCTAATATCGATGTCTTATTATCGATAATTGATGCATATTATGAAGTTTGATGATTTATGTATGCGTCTGAATTCCAAATCAGTGAGAAAATTCTCTCAAGTGTCCTTTGGTATCTATTACAACACTCGTATCGTATCTATAGTATTGATGTTCGAATATCGATGTCCGAGGATCGATGTCCTAATATCGATGTTTTATTATCGATAATTGATGCATAATTATGAAGTTCGATGGTTTATTTACGTGACCCAATCAAGTCAGCACACGTTCTCACAAATGTCCTTTCTTATCTATTACAACACTCTAATCGTATAAATAGTATTGATGCTCGAATATCGATGTCCGAGGATCGGTGTCCTAATATCGATGTCTCATTATGAAACAATTAGTAGATTGAATTGAAAGTAGAATCTAGTGACTAACAACTAGTCATGTGTTTCAGCTATACAAATAACTAGTAGTTCTGTAAACAGTGGACCTCGCGCAGTTAAAAACTACAGCCTCCATCAGAGTGAATTATGTCCTGTCCTGACGTGTCGGCGAGATATCGGTGTGTAAACAACTAATGGCTGTTTCAAATGTTGTATCGCCGATAATTGTTATCATTTGAATGCTAATAATTTGTTGTAAACAACTATTCTACTACAGTATCATCAAAAGCTTACCGAGTTGAAAGCAGAGAAAAGTCGGGAGAAAATACTATGCTACTTCAAGTTATCAATTGTATGCCTCACTGCATGCAATTAATAGTCCACACAACAGCTGTTTTTTCATTAAGTTACATTGAGATATTGAATTGCATGCATCATTGTATGCAATTTATAATCCACTCGACAGCTGATTTATGATGAATAATTCTTTAGTCTGATTTTTACTGTAATATTGGTGTAAGAAGGAGGCTCCTTATCCCTTTTATATTATCCTTGAAATGCAAAATTTCATAAAAACCTTGTATCTACGTCGACGCGCAATTTGAAAAGGAACATACCTGTCAAATTTCATAGAAATCTATCACCGTGTTTCGCCGTAAATGCGCAACATATAAATACTTAAACATTTAAACATAAAGAGAAATGCTAAAACCGTCGAGTTAAATCTTAGACCTCACTTTGCTCGGTCAAATATATACAGCTGACTAGAATCCAACCATTTTCTTGAAAATCACTTAGAACTAGCAATGGCTAGGTTTTATTCAATAGACCTGATACATCTTCATAGAAACCTCATTTATGACAATATAATACGTCATATTATTGTGATACAAAGTCTACGTAAGATGAAAGCCAAATTGAATAGCATTTATAATGTGAATTATTACAGTTGTTAATACTATCAATCTCTGCATATAACTATAAAACTAAATCAATCTATTCATATTTTCAACATAGGCCTACCTTTCATTCAAGAAATTCGATATCCCGGGATATCTGATCATCATCATCATCATTATTGGCACTACAGCCCATGTAGAGCCTTCTTAGCCTTCACAACCACATCCTTCCATCCCTCCCCACATTCTGCTGTTCTTCTCCATCTTCTCACATCCAGTCTTCGCAAATCCTCTTCCACATCGTCAACCCACCGCTTTCTTGGTCGTCCTTGTAATCTTCTTCCTCCGAGTTTGCCTTCCAGCACCATCTTTGACACCCTCCCTTCCGGCATTCTGTGCACATGACCAGCCCATCTCAGCCTCATACTTTTCACAACAGATAAAATACTCGTCTCCTCGAACAACTTTCCAGTTCCTCGTTTTTTCTTATCCTCCATATTTCATTTTCCTTGATTGCTCCAAAAATTCTTCTTAAAATCCTTCTTTCCCATCGCTGAAGCAGACCTTCTTCTCTTGTAGTCAATGTCCAAGCTTCGGCTCCATATGTCACTATTGGTCTTAAAACTGTTGTGTAAATTTTTATTTTGCCTTTTTTTGACACATTCTTGGACTTCAGGATATTCTGCAGGGCGAAGTACACCCTATTTCTGGACATTATCCTAGCATCCACTTCTTCTGCTACATTATTCTCTTCCGTTATTAGGGTGCCTAAATACTTGAATGATTTCACTTTCTCAAAGGTTCTACCTGATAACTGTATCTGTGTTCCATCATTCACTGGCCTCCTGGACATAACCATCACTTTGGTTTTCTGCATATTTATTTCCAGGCCTACTTCTCTTGCCTCATATTCCAGCTTTTCATAGATCTCTGTCAGCTCCCTCCTGTTTCTTGCTAGTATGGTATCTGATAGAATAAACCCGAGAAATGAACGTCCCATTTCAATCTATTCAATCAATATCAATGATTTCCATGAAAATTATGAAATATTTTTCATTCATAGAGCGAATGTATCTTCTCATGATCCACCAATAGACTCTCATGATTGAGATGAAGTATTTTGCTAGTCCATTATTGTGGAAAATATTTTATTTATAAGCTATTATCCAGTGTGGTTCGAACTTCTAGTATGGTAAATACCGTAACACACATGGTTTTATTATCATGTGTTTAAAAATATTATACATTGAAATAACAAAATTGACTAAAATAGACAGTTCGTTTTTGGAACGAACTCAAATAAATAAGTTGTTTTGGGAAAGTTTAAGTAATTGTTAAGAAATAAACAGAAATTTATTGAAGTGTGATGGAAAATCTTATTCTAGGATAATAAGATTTCCTATATGATTAACAAACGATTCTGAAACAGTACGGAGATGGAAAAGGATAGCGCTATCTGCTTTGTAGAATGATAGACAAGGATAGCAACACCAATATTAATCAAGTGCTGCTATTATAACGAGAATTACACTATTGTTATGCAACTCTCCATTCACATAGATCAGTTCTGTCGATATCTGCCAGTTGACATTGTAATCCCAAAATCCCAGCTCTATAGAGAGGTCCAAGTTACAATGGCAGTATTTGATCAACAGTGGTGTTGCTATCCTTGTCTACCATCCTACAAAGCATATAATACTATCCTTTTCTAGCTCCGTAACGTTGCTGAATAATTTTATTAACAATGTAGTAGTAATAAATTCATTCAACAAAATATTTTAATATGAAATTCATTATCTAATTCATAATCATATTTTCTATGATTATCTTAACTTCATGATCAACAAACGATTCTGAAACAGTATGGAGATGGAAAAGGATCTGCTTTGTAGAATGATAGACAAGGATAGCAATAGCAATATTAATCAAGTGCTGCCATCATTGAAAAATATATTTTCTTGACGACAAAACTAAAGTTCATTACTTTGGACAAGAATAAATATCACATCAGATATGTTGGTATCAGTTATCCTCTATAGAAGGCAGTGGCAATGCAGAGGATCGACAACACTGTTCTCCTATCTTTCTCTACTGCCAATATAACGTGGACCTCACTACAGATCAGTGCTCTGTCATATCACCCAGCTGACATTCTAATCTCAAAATCCCGGCTTCAAACCCACAGTTCACACAATAGGTCATATATACGGTAATCCTCCGTGATAGACATGTATGGCTACCTATAATCTATGATATGATAAAGTAAAAGAATTATTGGCTTTTAGACGTACAAGATAGGAAATTTATGAATGATGCATCATCACGTCTGATCAACTCAACTGATTAACTTGGAACTTTGCATAAAGATTCTTAAGGCTGTGCAAAGGCTAAAAATAAACTTTCTACTGCTGATATTTTTCAAAGTTTTTCGATTTATATATCATCAAGCTATCAAAATGAAAAAGCTTTCTCAGGAAACATTTTTTTTTCCGATCATTACGTTTTGAGATATGAGCGCCTAAAGTTTAAATTTTTGGGACAGAATAATTCAACTCGGTAAGAGATAAATCCATGAGATTTAGAGGATAAATTATTCATGGTATTGTTGATTGAATAAAATGAACATATTTTTAAAATATCAATTTTTGAGAAAGTTATTCGATTTATTGAAAATTACCAAAAATAACTCAACTAAAAGCTTTTTTGGTCATTTTTAGTAATTTGAATAACTTTCTCAAAAATCGATATTTTAAGAATATTTTCATTTTATTCAATCAACAATACCATGAAAAATTCATGAAGAATTCTTCTTCTGAATCTCATGGAATTATCTCTTAACGAATATGAAATGTTCTGTTCCAGACATTTAAATTTTAGGCGCTTATATCTCAAAAAGGTAACGATCAGAAAAAAAATGTTTTCCTGAGAAAACTTTTTCATTTTGATAGATTGATGATATATAAATTGAACAACTTTGAAAACTATCACCAGTAGAAAGTTTATTTTTCGCCTATGCACAGCCTTAATTTACCGGGGATAGTTATAATCTAATTTCAAATTCTTCAATATTTTAGTAGGTCATGTTTCAGTTTGTAAAGTTTATAATCAGCACCTCGCGGAGCACGGGCTACCTGCTAGTACTATACGTTATCACAGCATTCAGACCACACAATAGACTTAGGTTGGCCGTCCATTAGAAATGTTTTCGTCCGAACTAGCATCGGCCGAAAATCACCGAACGCGACCGAACGATCCCCCAACAAAGAAGGGAATAGATGCTCGTCCATTGCAACAGGTTCATACAGCCGTGCACGGCCGATCAAATTTTCGATCCAAATTGAATAGGATTTTCCGGCTCTATCTGGCCAAACTAACTAGTAGAGCTGAGACAACAAAGTGTTCCTAACCTAAAATTGTTTCACAGTATTGTTTGTTTTTTGAAATTGTTGTGTTTTATAAAGTTGGAACTATGCGAGACAAAAGATATCATCGTCGTGATGTTCACAGGAATCTGTAGACAAAGATTACTGAACAAATAGGATCTGAAGGTAAGATTGTTGTAATGAATAACTAATTTAGTGGATATTTTGTTTATTCAATTTTCAAAATCTCAATAATATAATCATTGTTTATGAAAAATTTTGGCTATGATAGTAGTTAATTCAATAATTGACAACCAGCCTACTACTGAACTAGACTGACGTAAACGGTTCCAATGGACGACCATATTCGGCCGAATTAACAGCCGGCAGATTCGTCCGATCCAACGGCCGAACGGATCAGTTGAATACGGTTCCAGTGGACGGTTACCCTATAGTGAGGTCCACGTTATAATGACAGTATTTGTTAAACTTTGGAATTGCTATCCTTGTCTATATCATTCGACAAAGCCGGTGGTACTATCCTTTTCTAGGTCCACAACGATGCAAATTATGTTTTTGACAGTGTAGAAATATAATTAATTAATGAAGAGAATCGGCATCGCTATTCTCCTATCTTTATCCACTGTCATTATAACGTGTACATCACTATAGTGAAACCAGGACTTCTTAAAACCTTTGCCTGTCTCTTCGAGAGGCAGGAGTATTGTTATCTTTGTACGTTTACTATATAATCATATGATAATGGAAAGCTATATTGAAAACAGCTATAACTCCCTTGTTTTCGGGTATTTTTGGAAATGGGACTTAAGCTTTAAAGAATTTGGGGTCGCTGAATCCAAATCCGAATTCAGAAATCTTCTATCTGTATTTTTAAGAAAGTTAGACTTTGAGAAAAAGTGATGAGTCATACTTACGTCGGCGTAATTGTTAGATCTGTCGGCTTATTTGTAAGATCCCCATGTGAAAGCACAGGAGAGCTGCGAAATATGAAATATGATCTTCCGTAATATGATCTTCAGGAGCTAGGATTCTGCCATGTGAAAGAGGCCTAAGGCTAGCCACTACCGGTAGAACATGAATGGCAAGCATGTATGATACACATGACGTCATCCATGGTTGTGCCATCACAGCGAAAAGCTTTGAACAACATTTTCTTGGGAATAGATTTCTGTTTCATCGATTTTTTGTTGTTCATTTTCTCACCACTACTTTATCTGAGGTTAAAATATTTTTCCATCATCACAATTTGTATTTTTCTAGTGGTTTATTTATTGTTTGTCTCATGTTAGAAGCCTCTAGCTGATGACATACATGCATTTTGAACATGTGTGTGCATGCCAAACATGCATGTACACACATGTTCATCATAAGTGGCCTGTGATAAGTGAGTCTAGGGCTTTTCACATCAATCTGTCTGCAAAGCTTGCATGAGGAGCATTTATGTTATTCATCAGGAATGCTGATATTTTAAAGTGAGGTCCACAATTTAATGAAGGTGGTGAAAGATAAGAGAACAGCATTGCCGATTCTATGTCTTGCCACTGCCTTCTATAGGGGATAGCTATACCGGTATATCTGATGGCCTATTACCTATGATACCTAACATCATAGGTAAGGAAAGTATTGATTTCCAAAAAAATTTAAGGTACCCTAATTTCATGTTTTCTATACGTTTTATTACTTTCCTTGCCCTATTACCATAGGTAAGGAAAGTATTGCTTTCCAAAAAAATTGATGGTACCCCAATTTCATGTTTTCTATACGTTTCAAGGTCCCCTGAGTCCAAAAACATGATTTTTGGGTGTTGGTCTGTGTGTGTGGGTGTGTGTGTCTGTGAACACGATAACTCCATTCCTAATCAACCGATTGACTTGAAATTTTAAACTTAAGGTTCTTATACCATGAGGATCCGACAATAAGAAATTCAATAAAATTCAATTCAAAATGGCGGATAATGGCTAAAACACCATGTTTTTCACGGTTTTCTCGAAAACGGCTCTAACGATTTTCTTCAAATTTATACTCTAGATAGCTATTTATAAGCCCTATCAACTGACATGAGTCTCATTTCTGGGGAAATTGCAGGAGCTCCGTAATATTCCTGAGAAGAATGAATTTTGTTAAATTTCTATCACGATTTTCTCAAAAATGACTTGACCGATTTTTTTTCAAATTCATACCCTGTGTAGTAATATACCAGCTCTATTAACTGGCATGAGTCTTCTCCCTGGGAAACTAACAGGGGGTCCACACCATCCTTGAGAAATTTACTTTGTAACCTCCTTCTCGTGCGTGAGGTAGGTAGGTAGAGCAGTTTATTCAAAAGAACACATGTCGATATTTTATTTGTAGAACAGCTGTTTTGACAACTTTTAAAAAATCCTCAAATTTCATAATTCAAACAAAGGAAAATGTACTCTGAACACAATCACAATAGTATAATCGTACTTTTAATTATTTAGCCGCCAATCGGCATAATGTTATTCCCTAAATTATCCTCGTTAATGAGCCTTTTAGATCAATGAGCAAAGAAAGTTGTGTGAGTGTACCACACCAGATTCTTCATAATTGAGATTGAATATTATTCTACAATTCTATTTCTATATTGTTGAAAAACGATCTGGTAACTTTGTAGATCCAGAGAAGGATAGCACTATCTGCTTTCTCGAATGATAGATAAGGATAGCAACAGAAATGTTAATCAACTACTGCCATTGTAACGTGGACCTCACTATATAGGTTAAAAAGCACATTGGTATCCCAACAGCTCTAACCAGGATAAGATGCAATTTTCTTAGAGATTTTCTTCCCGCCCGGAAAACACGGAAAATTCCGGAAATCGCGGGTCATTCATCATATGGGTCACGAAACTCCTTTCCCCTACATATAGGAGACTGTATTTTGAGATTTCACCTACTTTCTACCTTTTCTTCTTCTTCTTCTTCTTCTTCTTCTTCTTCTTCTTCTTCTTCTCAATCTTCTTCTTCCTCTTCTTCTTCTTTTTCTTCTTCTTCTTCTTCTTCTTCTTCTTTTCTTCTTCTTCTTCTTCTTCTTCTTCTTCTTCTTCTTCTTCTTCTTCTTCTTTCTTCTTCTTCTTCTTCTTCTTCTTCTTCTCCTTCACCATCTCCATCTCCATCTACTATCACTCCTGCTTGTTGGTTAATGTAAGTGTGAGAGATTTTTCTTCCTATACCATAATAAAAGTTGGGATTCTCCCAAAATATATTGAGTATTACGTTACACGTATATATATCTATTACGATAAATAAATCACCGGCACAATAATATATAACATACTTTCCCGAAAATACATATATAACTTTCATCTATCGTTTGTGGGATTTAATCACAGCTAAGACTCGTTCCCACTCACATTATATATCATATACCATATTTCATTTGATTCTACTTACTAAAAAATATAACCCCTGGGTTGGAGAACTCGTTCAAGAACTCACTGTTGTATTGAGATCTTTAAAACCCGCAGATTTCAATCATAAAGAGTTGGTGAAGATTATAAAAACAGCTAATAATCTTTCAGCTATAAATATTTCTCTAAATATAAAATCTCTCTATATAAATATCTCTCTAAATATAATACTTCTCTCTATATAAAATCCGCGAGCCAAATCCGTAGGTGTGTAGGGCCCATAACAAGTATAATTAATTTTAACAGGAGGATCCTTCCTTTAATGGGATCTTTCTTAAAATGAGGAAATTACTCTGTCGCTTCAACATTTCTGTCCCTCATATGTATCCAAACTCATTTTTTAAAATGAGAAGGTGATCATGTAATACATGATTTGAAATTGAAATTGAAATTTATTCACAGCACTGACATGTTATACAAATATTTTTACAATGCAATTGTTATAAAGAAACAGTATCATGATGGAAAAAAAGAAAAAGAACTTGAGTAGCTCAACAGCTGTGATTGAAGTTCCACACTATTGTACATAATAATATGAACGAGACAGTCACTTGATTTTGATAACTAAAAACAAGAAAGAATAAGTTTTTGTCAATTTCACACAAACAGAATTAGAGCAATAGTAAAAAAACAAAAAAAGAAATAATAATAAAACCTGACAAAACAAATAAAATATAATTTCCTAAAGTACCTAAACATCTATACAGTAAATATATAACATAACAAAAAAGAATAAATAAATAAACCTCTGTTACCAGTCATATTTTTAACAATTGAGTCTAAAACCAGTCAAATTGAGCATCAGTAAAGTGACAAATAAAGGGAAAAGTTGAATTTAGTACAAAGTTATTCAAAATACTACAAGGAAATACTCAAGGAAAAATAATATTAATTTAATAAAACCGATTTACGCGGGAAAAAAATGAAGAAAGTCTAAGTAAAATCAGAAACAGTGAAAAGCGTCTTGAAAAGATGGGAAAAAAGAACAATGACAAA
The DNA here is from genome assembly GCF_014356525.2 of Nilaparvata lugens. Taxonomy (NCBI): domain Eukaryota; kingdom Metazoa; phylum Arthropoda; class Insecta; order Hemiptera; family Delphacidae; genus Nilaparvata; species Nilaparvata lugens. The sequence goes on from NC_052518.1 coordinate 101,424,762, forward strand.
TGTATGATAGTCTAAAGAAAGGATTAGTTGGCCTCTAGAATATTTCCTCCTGAATGTCAATCCCAAATATCCACTCCTCAATTTCATTCCTGAGCTTTCTGCTACCGCTCATATTTTCTATGAATTTAGTCGGGATTAAATTTATCAGCCTCTGAGAGACGTAAGAAAATTGTCTTTCTCATTGTATTTCGATAAAGAGTTCCAAGAGAAAATGAATGGTGAAAACCGCACAATTATCTCAACCCGTATCAGTTTGTTGATTTAGAAATTGTAGATAATTATGTTGTATCTAACCAGCTGAAAGCATGTGTCAGCGCATGGATGTCTGCCTGTGTGATAGCTTTCAAATAGCCTCAGCTGATGTTATGAATGGAAAAACTGCTGTAATTGCATGCAATGAATTCTCATCTGAATAAATGATAAATCAAAACAATTTGTTTATGCACTTTCAATGTTATCTGTTATATCCTATAACAATTCAATATTTATATATCTACCATATCACGTCGCTCCACTTTTTCTTTTTTTGTGCCCCTTTCCAGAACTGTGATTACACTATAATTCTTTGTGAGTCACTATAACTCTCCGGTCAACAGAATTCAAAGACTTTTCAACTGTTTCTCTGGGCAACTGGACATCTTCTGGTTCTCTCGTGAAAAATTTTATAGAATATTAAACAGTCTATTGTGAGATGTCCTTGCTCGGTCATGTTGTCGATTATTTGTTTCTGTATATAGGTATGTATCTATTGCACTGTGTACTTCTTACTCATTTTGTTGCTTCATTGGCAGGTATCAGTCCTCTGACATTCATTTGTTAGTTTTATTCATTCTTTGTAACATTTTTTATTTTAATTTGAGAATCTTTTCATTTCTATATCCAGTTTTATGATAATTTTCTTGTATACATATATTTTTTTCCTTCTCTTGTATTTCTATATATTTTTTCTTTTAACATTATTGGAATTGTAAGTTACATTGCTCATTGTTAATCTTGTATTGTTGTATTTGTGAAGGAGACACATTAGGGGTAACCTGTTGTCTCCATAAATAAATAAATAAATAAATCCTGAAAAAGGGCGAAGGAGAGAGAGTCAATTTCGTTATCCAACGAACCTGATCTGTGAATTTGAAATTTGAATTCAAAATTTGAAGCCGATTGATCACTTCTTTCTAAAGATATTGTAGAACATATAAACTGACGGACAGACGTTGGCATTTAGTAAGTCAAAATTGTGAACTCGCTTACGCTCGTTAAATTATGTTCTTTTGGTGTTGCATTTCTAATTGGTGATAGAGGGTAGAATTTTTGTGGTAAAGAAAGGAAAGAATAATGGAAATGAAAGAAATGGAGAACGTGATGAATAGAAGCATTAGGAGATGAACCAGAAAAATATCTGGGAAAAAGTGACTTGGAAAAAATATCGTAGATATTATATTCACTTTTTGCTTTTAGAAAAACCGACTAGCAGTCAGATATTTTTACAATAAATGAATTAATCACTCACTGGACAACGAGATCTTTCGGCAGTTCCGCCATCTTCTTGGTTGTCAAGATAGTAACTCATTAGATAGATTAATTCATTTATTGTAAAATATCTGACTGCTAGTCGTTTTTTCTAAAAGCAAAAAGTGATTTAATAATAAGCAGTTCGTGATGGAAAACAACATTGAAGAATATTATATTCGTTGCGACTACCCAGAGATTAGATAAGATTAGATTAGAGTTTTTTATTCATGTATGTTACAATTTATACTAGCTTGTGGAGAGAGCGAGAAGGAGTGAGAAAGAGAGCGTGTGTGTGTGTGTGTGTGTGTGTGTGTGTGTGTGTGTGAGAAAGAAAGAGAGAGTGAGAGAGGGGTGTGGGAGAGCTTTATGATGTATAAGTGATGCTCTTGAAAAAAGATTACGAGAAATATGAGATGGATGCTACACCAGTAGCAATTTTCGGGAGTGGACAGTTTTATCGCTAATTGAAGCTAAAATTTTTCATGGCAGAGCATAAGATCTGCTGATTGCACCCATCTGGAATGATCTTTGCACTAATTACTTTTTAACGCATGTTTCGTTTTTGCCATGTCCAATCCCTTTTTCCAGCTTCTTTTGGTCCTTTTATCCAGTATCATTTCCATCTCTCACCAATAGTGAAGTCCACAGTATAATATAAGAACATACACCAATTCCGCCCGAGGTCAAATGTGAGTGATGCATGGCTCCTATACACACGTACACTACGTACGTCGTGACGTCATCACTGCTTGTTACAATATTTGGCCCGCTCTCACTCTGTCGAAGTGAAAACGGTATTTATATACTTTCAGGTATCATCTACTTTATAACCAACAACCCTTCCTAATCGATTCTAACAGAATTCGGATCAGAGTTCAGACATGTTCTTGGAGATTCATTGTTTAGAGAATCATTACACAGTTGATAATATGCGTCAGGCTCACTTCGCAGGCCTTATAAACATAGCTATCTATGGTGGAAAAGTTCCTGAATTTGAAATTCTATATCCCTCAGCCTCAATGGGCCATATGAATAAAAATGAGCATTTGCTTATACTTCTAAAATATTGAGCATTTGCTTCATTTTCTATAAATAAACGTGAGCAAAACCTTTTGCTGAAGCTCATTAAAAAAAATAGTTTGAGCATTTGCTCAAAAGTAAAAGCTTTTGCTCAAAATTGTATGAATAAACTAGTGCATTTGCTCAACTTTTGAAGCAAAAGCTTCAAAAAAGGTGAGTCTAGTCTAGAGCAGCTTATCACCTTTTGCTCATAGTAAAATGGTTCAACTGATTCGTATGAGGAAGAGGAAACTAAACCAGATACGATCGCAACCAATAGTTGAGAAACTATAAAACTCTTTTTAGATTCAACCATGATATATATCACCATTATCCCTACAAAAGAATAAATACAAAAGATAGCTGTACCTGTTATAAAGATAGCCATCACAAAATAGGAAATAGGCACTTAAGAAGATGAGAGTGTAGACGATTATAAGAAGGCTATTGATATTATAAGAATATGCTGAAGATTATTATAGAGATGACATTTTCTCACACTATTATTTCAAAATTCTAAACTCAACTAATCTAAAATTCTATTCATAAATAGAAAACAGACCAGACGACGCAAACACAAGCGGTGCACCCTACTTGCATATTTAGCGCTTCCGTGAGCTCTAAAAACAAAGTAAGGCTACAAAAGCGAATCAGCTGATCAAAAATCTTGAAAATACGTGACCATTTGCTCCCAGAGTTCAGGAGCATAAGGTAAGAGTATAAGGTAAAGCTTATTCATATAAAAATGAGCAAATACTTTTGTTTCTACCTTTTGCTCATGAGCAAAACCTTATGCTTTTGCTCATGAGCATTTGCTCTGGTTTTATTCATATGGGTCATTGTCTCTGTCATTAAAACATTTCAGAAATGAAAAGTCAAAACATTAGAATGAATGATTGAGACGAAGTGTTTGCTAGAGCCAATTAATTGATTTATTGATAATTCATTCAAGATGTATTTTAATGAGTGATCACAGCCTCATTGGTTCTACCCAATCTTTTATTATCCATTGGAATAGAATTATTTATTATTATTATTTATTTATTTACAATGCAAATGACACTAATTTAATAACATTGAGAGATAAAATAATAAGGTAGTCCTTTTGCAAATTTTCTTCCAAATTTATAGGTGACAACTTAGACCAGTTATAGAATAAACACGCTGGGCTGGGAAGTCTAGCCTCTGAAGCCAACATCTACTGCCAAATCCACCCATCTTGACGTCACAACCGTGACGTCACGCATCGTATGGAAAACTTTCAGATTGTGTCTAATTCAGATTCATGGTGTTTTTAGGCTATTTCTAGCTACGGGCAACAACGACATTGGTTAAGTTTTAATGTGTTATGTGATATCGGCTTCAAAGTTATAATGTGTTTTGAAAATAATAAGGTACGGTAGCCTACAAAACTAATTTATTGTCATGCTGCAATGAGTTCACTTACATCATAACCAAGGATAATATTACAGTTACAACTTACAATATTTATGTGTATAAAATTTCAACTTACGCATGTAAAGATATTCCACTTTTTTCCTAAAAATTTCAGTGCAATTATATGCTGCGCAGGAGATTACCATTTTCATAAATAATAATTACATGAATAAATAACAATCTGCTATGGAAAACAAGCTATGTTTAACAACAATGTAAGTTAAACACCACAAAACACTTACACAACAAACTCAAAAAAGTTTTCTATAATTTCTATACAATGCGTGACGTCACTGTTGGCTTCATCGACTTTCAGTATGAATATAGAATGGGCCGTGTTTATTCTATAACTGGTCTAAGGGTGACAAAGTCCAAGAGAAGGTTAGAATTTCACGTGTACAAATTATATGATAGAAATCTGTATTTCATTAACTGGGATAATATGTTGTCATAACACAGTAGTGTTTTGCCTAAAGCTTCCTTAGGATACCGGTCTGAATTTGAATTTCGCATCTTCAGTCGGGGAACAAAATGTCGGCTGCTAGTGAGATCGATGACGTCACTAACGTTCACTTTGATACGTTTAATTATGTGAGTGGCCGTGCACAGTTGACCGCAGGGCGGAATCAGTAGATTTCCCGTTATAACGGCAGTGAAGAAAGATGGGGAACAGCGTTACCGATACTCTGCCTTGCCACTGCCTTCTCTAGAGGGTAGCTAATACCAGTATATCTCAGGTGTTATTCTGTTCATTCGTGTGAACAATGATCAATAATTGTATTTCATTCTCCAACAAGAAATATTTTTCAATTATTAAATAATATTTTATCCGTCAAGAAAATTCTCCAATATATTTCTCAATATAAGCTGGGCACGTTAAGGCTGTGCAAAGGCTAAAAATAAACTTTTTACTCGTGATATTTTTCAAAGTTTTTTGATTTCTATATCATCAAGCTATCAAAATGAAAAATTTTTTCAGGAAAACATTTTTTTTTTAGATATGAGCGCCTAAAGTTCAAATTTTCAGGACAGAACATTTCAAATTCGGTAAGAGATAAATCCATGAAATTTATAGGATAGATTTTTCATAGTATTGTTGATCTAGTAAAACAAAAATTCTCTGAAGATATCAAGTTTTAAGATAGTTTATTCAATTTACTAAAAATAACCAAAAATAACTTTTAGTTGAATTATTTTTAATATTTTTGGTAAATTGAATGACTTTTCCAAAAATTGATATTTCCAGAAAATTTTTGTTTTACTAGATCAACAATACCATGAAGAATCCATCCTCTACATCTCATGGATTTATATCGTTCCCAATTTGAAATGTTCTGTCCCAAAAATTCAAACTTCAGTCGCTCATATCTCAAAAAGTAATGATCGCAAAAGAATTTTTTCCTGAGAAAACTTTTCCATTTGATAGCTTGATGATATACAAATCGAAAAACTCAGGAAAAAATCACGAGTAGAAAGTTTATTTTTAGCCTTTGCACAGCCTTAATTGTCGGTCCTGGTTGAAGTATGACACTCGTAAGACTCATTGACGGCTTGAATGATATATTCAGGCGAGGTGGAAATTCCGTCAGGGACTCCCCACTAATAAAAGCCCCCCCACTAATATACGAATATCATTATTTTTATTAACAGGCGATTAGTCGCACTGACTTGCAGAACATAAGCGGTCGCGCATGAGCATTTTGCTCACACTCACCCTTATGGGTTGACTAGACTATAAACAGTTGGTTTTGACAATGCTCTTCCAATATTTATTAATTTCAAATCTTTCTCAACGTGTTTTATGTTATTATATACTATTTAATAGTATATAATAACATAATACATGGAGGAGATTCCAAAAATACATACTGCAAATTTATTGTTAAAATTATTATCCTTTTTATGGGATAAAATAATCTACTCATGAATGGAATGAATATACCTTCTTCATTTGACTCATTTTTCGACATTTAGATAGGATGAAAAGATAATGAAAGTTTAAATTTATTTATTTATTTATTTACAATGCAAATACACTAATGTAATAACATTGAAAGATAAAATAATAAGCTAGTCCTTGTGCTATTTTTCTTCCAAATTTATAGGTGACAAAGTCCAAGATAAGGTTAGAATTTCACGTGTACAATTTTTATAAAAATTTGGGCCCAAATAAACATTAAAACTATAAATTTTTGAATTAGATGGCTTAAATTGATAAATTGATTAGAAATATTTCACTCAATTAGCACTTTTAACGAATAATATTGAGTTATTTAAGAAATTTGGAACTATTCAAGAAACACAAACTAAACACAAATCAGAAGATGGAATATAAAATGGGAAGATAATACCTACATATTGAAATTAGTCAATGTTAATTCTGTCATTCTCAAACTGTTCAAGGACTCAAACTGTTCAAGATTGTCTAGAGGACAGTCACAGCCAGGATTACATGAGCTGCCAACCTTGGAAAACGAAAATTCCCAAAGCTACATACAAAAGTTACAATTGTGCGGCAATTTGCCGCGGGCGCGACTACTCGCGTGTTAATGGTAACTTTCTTTATTGAGATTAGTTATTTTGTTAATTAATTATATTTCTACATTGTTGGAAATCGATGTTTCATCGTTGCAGAGCTAGTAAAGGATAGCTCTATCTGCTATCTCTAATGATAGAAAAGGATAGCAACATCAATTTTAATCAAAGACTGTCATTATAACGTGAACACCATAGAGCTAGAGATAGATAGCTAGATAGATAGCTTGATAGATAGCCAGATAGATAGCTAGATAGATAGCCTGATAGATAGCTAGATAGATAGCTAGAGAAAGGAGCAACAATGATATTATCACAACAGTGTACTGATTCCACCAATTTGGGTCGAATAGAGGCTTGGATGGATCTCTCCAGAGCCAAGATCTGATTTTCGGGTCTTGAAGTCAAGTCTGCATTAAATTGCATTTCAAGCATTCCTACAGAGATCAATCAAGGGATCCTTGAGCCATTTGCGGTCCAAGTGAGCTCCACGTTACCATGGCAGTATTTGATTAACATTGGTGTTGCTATCCTTGTCTATCATTCAAAAAACGAGAGAGCTTCAACCATTTCTACCTCAGCAACGTTCCCTCATCGTTTATCAACAATGTAGAAATAGAATATGATTTTTGATATTAGAAATATTCAAAATTGAAGATATTACTTTGTGAAAATAATTAATAATAAAATAATAATAAATTAAGCCTTTATTTAGTCTCCAGACAACATTTTTCAATACATCATTAGAAAAAAAATTTACAATCCATTACAAACCATTCATCTTCAGTTTTCAATACACTAGAGAAATTCTTTTTTTTTATATAAATACATAAATAAATCTTCAAATGAAATAGAGTCCGTACAGTCGTACAAATTTAGTTTTTACTCCTGTTATACAGGAGTATTTTTTCCTTCCTCGAGCAAAATGAAAAATTATACGAGGGCAGTTTTTCCTTAAAAAAAAACTGCCCTTGTGAAAATAATTGAGGATTGAAAATTTTGTGGAGTGAACAACTACATGACTTAAATTAATTATTATTTAATCCTAAATAAATGCTGTAAATCACCCCGAAAACTTATGCTACTGTAGACATTGACAACAGGGTTAACAGCTAGATGGAGATTCGATGAGAACTACTATCCAAAAATTTAGGATTTTCGTTAAATAATAATTATATATTAATCAGCATTTGAATAAATGCATTCTCTATTTAATAACATCTGTGACTTAAATTATTTTGGAATATGTGTAACATTACCTGAATTTGGGGGAGGAATAAGCACAAGGTTACCTTATTTTCTCTCTCCGTATCATTTTGATGATGTAATTGATGTATGAATCAATAAAGAATAAAAAAGAAATAGAACTATCTAGGAATATATATAATCTCAATTATGGAAATTCATTACGTAATCGATAAAAATATATCCTCTTGATGAATAAAATATAATTGATGATTTTAAATAAGAATAGACATTATTGATATTACATCAGATAAACCGGTATCAGCTATATTCTATAATAGGTAGTGGCAAGGCAGAGAATCGACAACACAGTTCTCCTTTCTTTCTCTTCTGTCATTAAAACGTGAACCTCACTATAGTGATGATTGTCTTGAATAATTGTATCTCAAACATTCCTTCAGAGATTGAACAAGGAAGCCTTGAACTGCTTGTGGTTATCTAGAATCTAAAATTTAAAAAAAGATAGAATTGGCTTATACGCTTAATCACGTCTGAATAGAGATGTCAATCCCGGGATCCCGGTCCATTTTTGATACCTAACAAACCCGGGATTCTTAAGCGTCAATCCCGGGATTTTTGGGATTGGAAAACCTGAAATTGTGAATCGTATTTTTCCAAAAACAATTAAATATAGAATTTATTTATGGTGATGAATATGAGTTTTGGATGGTTAATTTATTGTTCCAAGTGTTTGACTAATTTATTCTACAGGCACAGCCCTACAGTTGCATAATATACTTAATAATGTACTCTGTAATGGCTAAATAGAATTCGCATTATCGGTTTGTATTATTCGCGGAATGGTTGTTGATCGGTTGTTATGTCTCTAGGTTTGTTTCTGTACACAGCACCACTATTACAAGTCTAGACTAGTGAGTACAGAATGTAATATTATATTTATTACATCACATATAATAATTATTATTTTAATTACATTCTATACTCACTGGTCTAGACGGTGAAATATTTGCAATATAGTGCTGATGTCATTTACTTGAAATGCACTTAGAACTCTCTTCTCTTTTGGTAGAGAGTTAGTGGGGAGGATATTTTTAATATTCTTTCCGAAGAATGGACATTGATATGTCCAAAGCTCCGCCAATTTATGTAGATGCATAACAATATGATTATTATCTATAGTTATTATATTACAAATTCCTTTTTCCTATCATATACAGTTCAATAATTATTTTCTTAGTCTATATTATGTAAATTCATCTATAATTTTGCTGTATTGTAAGCTATTGTATATAAGTGTATAAGTCAGTATATATTGTAATCTACAAAAATAAAGTACTCAATCAATCAATCAATCTCTTTCACCAACATAAGTAGAATATCTAGTTGAAGTAAATATAGTTGGCTCTACAAAATTTCATTTAGTAGAGTAGTGGTTCAGCTTACGTGTTTTTTGGTCAGTATGGCGTCTTACAAAAATTATTCTATCCTATTATTAATTCAAGTGATATTAATTCAATTTACAGTATTTGAAATGATAAAAGTTTGAACTCTATCTCGTCCTGATGTAGGATAGAAATGCTTTTGTTCTACATAAAAAAGACTCTGCTGAGTCATCTTGCTAACTGAAGGTAGGACATCAAATAAAAAAAATACTCCCAATCTTGGAAACATTTATAGATATAGAATGTTAAATTTTAATATTATTCCTAAGTATTTTTTCATTTTAATAATATCCTCTCCCTCTATAATGAGCCCTTTTTCATCTCCACACACTGTTACTGAACATGTAATTGAGGAGGAACAATTGCAAAAATACATGAAACTGGTTTTTGCCAATCCCGGGATCAGTCTCGGGATCCCCGGGATTGATATTGGATAATCCCGAAATACCGGGACTGGAAATCAGTCCCGGGATTGACATCCCTACGTCTGAACTATTCAAGTAATTAACATCAAATTTTGCATAAAAATTATTAATTTACCAAAGATGGTTTCGTGCCTATTTTTAATTCTTCAAGATTCTAATTGGTCAAGTTTTTAATGATACCCTTGCAGAGCACGGGCCAACGGCTAGTCTAAAATATTGAAAAAAATTGGCTTATTCACGTACACTAATGACGCATCACCACGTCTGAACTACTCAACTGATTAACTTAAAATGTTGCATATACCGAGGATAGTTATAGGCCAATTTTAAACTCTCCAAGATTTCAGAACGTCAAGTTTTTAATTGGACTCTTCTTGAGCAAGGGTTATCTGCTAGTTATTTATAAAGGTCAAGAGTTCAATTTTTTGCTTCCTTTTGAAAAGGAGGTGGTTGAATAGGAGAGTGAAGATTGATTGAAAATTAAACAAATGAGGAAATACCACCAGAAGAAGAAGTAGAAAAAGAAGGAGATAAGGAGTAGGAGGGGGTGGAAGAGTACGGTGACGATGAGAAGAAGGAGGAGGAAGGAATGAGTTGATTAAAAATGAAAAAAAGTTCATAAAACCAGAAAAATTGTAACAGCAAAAATGAAGAAGAGGAAGGAGATGGTGAAGAAAAGGAGGGAGGTAAGAAAGGGAGGAGGAGGAGGAGGAGGAGGAAGAGGAGGCAATGGATTGATTGAAAATGAAAGAAAGTCAAAAGGACTCATTGAGCTTCAATGAATAGAAAAGGATGCTTTGACAGTAATGGAGTACTGCTTCCTCTTTATTCTTCTCCATTCTGTTCTTCTTCTTTGTTTTCTTCTTGTTCTTCTTTTTCTCCTCCTCCTTCTTCTTCTTCTTCTTCTTACTCCTTTTTTCTTTCTCCATATCCTTCTCCTCCTCCTCGTACTACCCTTCATCTTCTACTTCTCCTTTTTCTTCACCCTCTTTCTCCCTCTTATTTGGTAGAGAGTTAGTGGGGAAGATATTTCTAATATTCTTTCCGAAGAATGGACATTGATATGTCCAAAGCTCCGCCAATTTATGTAGATGCATAACAATATGATTATTATCTATAGTTATTATATTACAAACTGCTTTTTTATATCATATACAGTTCAATAATTATTTTCTTAGTTCATATTATGTAAATTCATCTATAATTTTGCTGTATTGTAAGCTATTGTATATAAGTGTATAAGCCAGTATATACTGTAATCTACATAAATAAAGTACTCAATCAATCAATCAATCTCCTCCTCCTCGTACTACCCTTCATCTTCTACTTCTCCTTTTTCTTCTCCCTCTTTCCCTTATTCTTTCCCTTCATCTCCTTCTCCTCCTCCTTCTACTCCTCCATGTTCTCCTTCTTGCTTCTTCACCTTCTTCTCCTTCCTCTCCTCTTTCTCCTACCTCTTCATTCTCCAATTGTTATTTTACTTGATTTCAATCCTTGAATCCTTATTTATTTAATTTCAAAATAATTATTCTCTCACTGTTTACTATTCTTGTTCTTCTTCCTCCTCCTTCTCTTTCTATCCCTACATTCAATGGGAGAGAGTCTCACCGCTTTCTTCTTCTTCGTAAGCTATCTCTCCATTTCAATAATGATTATCATGAGAAAGACGTTTTGTCTTAGTTTGGATCGATTGAATGAACACACACTGCAATGTGATATCTCATCCATATAGGATGCTTATGTGAATCGTACCTGGAAAGATGTGAAGAAGAGGAGAAAGAAGAGGAGAAAGATGGGGGATAAACAAGAAGAAGAAGGAGAAGAAAAGAAGTGGTAGATGATGAAGAAGGAGAAGAGGAATGAGATGGTGAAGAAGAAGATGAAGGAGAAGAGATGATGAAGAAGGAGAAGAGGAATGAGAAGGTGAAGAAGAAGATGAAGGAGAAGAGGGAGAAGAAGGAGATGGAGGAAATGAAGAAGGTGGTGACGAAAAAGGAGAAGGAGAAGATGAAGTAAAAGAGGAAGAAAAAAATAATGTGAAGGAGAATAAGGAAGAGTGAGAGTACGAGGAGGAGGAGGAGAAGGAAATGTAAACATTGAAGAAGGAGAGGAAGAAGGGAGAAGAAGGAGTAGAATGAGAAGAAGAAGAAGATGGGAGAGCAGGAGGAGGAGGAGAAGAAGAAGGAAAAGTAGAAAAAGGAGTTGAAGAAGTAGAGTAAGATGGAAAAGAAGAAAAAGGAGTTGAAGAAGTAGAGTAAGATGGAAAAGAAGGGAAGGAAGAAAAAGATGAATAAGTAATATAAGGAGGAGGAGAGAAGATGAAGAAGAAGGAAAAGTAGAAAAAGGAGTTGAAGAAAGGAGAGTAAAATGGAAAAGAAGGGAAGGAAGAAAAGAATGAATAAGTAGAAAAAGGAGAGGGTTTGGAAGGAGAAGAGGGAGGGAGAATGATAACAGAAAAAGGAGGAGTAGAAGAAATAATATTGATGGAGAGAATATTTAAGAGATAGTTGACAAGTATATAGTGAGGTCCACGTTATAATGGCAGTGAAGAAAGATAGGAGAAAAACGTTGCCAAGTCTCTCCATTTTGCCACTGACTGTACACAGCTGTTACTCAATTCATCCCATTAAATTTGATCTAATATTAATTATCATTTCCTTGATAAAATAATCAATTAAATGTCAAATTAATCAAGAAAATATTTTTTTCATAATTTGATTCGAAAATTTGCTTTCATAACTAAGATCAGATTTTTTTTATACAAATCTGAAATGGCGGCTAATTTGAAAAGCTGTGATACAACAATCTGAATTTTTAAACAACAGAAATTAAGTTATTTGGTAGGTACTCTATTCCAATTTCTTTTAAAAATAATATAAAAATAGAAATCCTATTTAAAATGAGTAATTTCAATGGAAATAATTCTAAAATAACCTATTAATATTATTTATACCGGTTCGGGTAGGTCTAACCTATAAAAAATGTAGGCTAACTGAAGCATGGAGGATGGTTAATTATCAAATATTAAAATGTCATTTCAGGTATTTTAATTTGTGTTTCTCATACGGTAATGTCTAAAAATTATTTAATTCTTTCAAAAATACATCTCAAATCAATTATATGACTTGTGTACTCAAGTATTTCGATAGAATGAAGAAAAAAAATGGCGACTGATAATGAATTGTTTACTTTTGTACAGTCACTGTCAAAAGTAAAAATAAAATATTCTGGCAAATAGACAACATTGCAAAGCTAGAGAGAGATAGCGCTATCGGTTTTGTTGTATGATAGAAAAGGACAGCAACAGTATTGTCAATCGTAAACTGCCATTATAACATGAACTCCTCACTATAGTTGAAATAATGCGACCGTGAGAAGGAAGAACAGAAGATTTTGTAGGAAGAGGAGGACGAGGCGGTGGTGAAGGAGGAGGTGGTGGGGGACTGATGAGTATATAGAAGATAAGTTTCAATGTTGACAAAGAGAGGGTTGGAACATTAGCAAGGGGAGGTAAGAAAGCGAGAGAGATTGAGTGAGAGAGAGTTAAAGTGAATAGCACATGCTCACATAATAATATGATCTTAGCTTCACCCTCTGGGCTTTCAATGGTTGAATTATTCAGTTGAGAACGTTATTTGCATTTCTCTTTGCTATCAACTTCTCCTTCTCCTCCTCCTTCTCCTTTACATACTCCTTCACTTTCTCCTTCTTCTTTTCTCTTCTTCATGTAGTATTAATTCCGATCATCATGGGTCGATTTATTTTCAATCAACCCATTTCCTTCTCTTTCTCCTTATCTTCCTCCTCAATTCACCTTCTTCTTCACCATCTCTCTCTTTTTCTCTTCATCCTTCTCCTCCTTCCACTTGCTTTCTTTTCCTTCTTTCTTCTACTTCCTTCTCCTTCTTCATATTTCCCTTCTTCTCCATCTACTTTTTCTCTACTCCTGTTTCTTCTTATTCATCTTCTTCTCAATCGTTTTCCCTTCTTCTCCTACTCTGTCTTTCTCCACTTCCCTCTGTTCTTCTTCTTCTCCTCCTTCTCCCTCTTTTCTCTTCTCAATCTCCTTCTTCTTCTCCCTCTCCTTCTTCTTCTCCTCTTCCTTCTCCTCTTTTACCTACTCTCCTTCTCCTCCTTCTTCTTTTGTTTCTGCATCCTTCTCCTTCTCCTTCTTTGTCGTCTTCTTTTTCTTCTTCTTCGCCTTCATCTTCTTATTTCTTTTCTCGTCCATCTTCTTCTTCTCTACTCCCGTTTATACTTATACTCATTTTCTTCTCAATCTTTTCTTCTTTCTTCTCCCACTTTGTCTTTCTCCACTTCCCCTTGTTCTTCTTCTTCTCCTCCTTCTCCCCTTTCCTCTTCACAATCTTCTTCTTCTTCTTCACCAATGTTCTCTTCTTTTCCTCCATCTCTTTCTTCTCCTTATCCCTCTCTTCCTAATTTTTTTGCTATTATTATCCCTCTTCTCCTTCTTCACATTTTTCTAAATCAGAGTCCAATTCCAATCAGATCTTCTCTCATTCCAGCTGATTACATAATTTATTTACATTATTCCCGTTTACATCCAAGAGAGTAAACCATCAGTTGATTCAATTTCAACACAGTAATTATAAGGCTCAACACGGGAGCTGCACGTGTGATAATGATTATGATGATGATATGTAATCACATATGTGATATATGTCTCCATTTACATGATAATAATATATTATCATATATTATGTCGGGTCACACGTGCCAGTCTCGTCTCAATAACAATAGAGAGGTCCACGCTATAATGGCAGTACCTATATGATTAACATTGGTGTTGCTATCATTTGTCTAACTTCCTTGTATCATATTAAAATAATATCATGATACAAATTTTGTATCATCTTCCTATCATCTTTGCATATTTGGTTTAGTTTGGTTGATTGGACCGAAATCATTATTTATTTATTTATTCATATGAAAATACAATTCAGGTAAAAACAACAGGCATTTGCCCAAAACTGCTTCAAACCTTAATTTGGAATACACAGTCTAAAGGTTATGCTACTTACGTAACTTAAATTCGTACACAATTTTGAGTCCAAAAAATGTATCTACTACAATTTTGAATTTATCAGATTGATCAATTTCCAAATACAAATCCCAAAAAAAAAAACTCTTCCTTCACAATAATTGCAAAAAATATTGAAATTTCCACTCAAATCCGTGAATAAGGATCATTATCCATGATAAGGCTGAATACAATTTCAACGCATTTTTCAATAGGTTCCATGGGTTATTCTTAGATTCTTTCCCTGTTGTAACACGTAGAATAAGGCATGCCGATAGAAAAAATACAAAATATCTAAATTCACCAGCTCTGACTATCTTAAAGAATTATATGCTTATTGTGTATGATAAATGAGAAAAAGAAGGTACAACATCAGCCAGGTTGTCTTATAATAATATTAAGAAATTGTTCAGGTCTGAATTGAAATTTGCGCAACTGAACCATAATGTTGAGTATAGAATCAGCTGTGATAGTATATTGCCATGTTGCAAATCTGGAGTGCAGAAAAATTTTTTCCCCCACTAGAGCGGAAAAGTGATTCTTTGTGTTCTGTAATCAGTGCAGGAATGGCCACTTTTTAAGGTAGCTGTAGGAAATAGTATATTTCGCACCTAGGGCCGAAAATGAGACTTTTCCGGCTTGAAATCGGTTTTCAAGTCCGAGGCCGTAGGCCGAGGACTAGAAAAGATTCAGAGCCGGAAAAACATTTTTGCCAGTGGTGCGAACGCTATTTTTCGCCACACACAAAAAATAAACAATATATAATATGAGAATAATTGTTTATTAAGCACTTCCGAGAGCAGAAGTAGAAGCTCATAGCTCTAGCAAATCTGAATATCAGAAAATTGTCCAAGTATTTTTATTTTTTATTCTTATTTGTCTAAAAAACCTAGAAGATTATGTTCAATTATGTGGGAGGTTGAGTTTATACTTTTTTATTTTTTCAAATGACAATAAGATGATATTATTATAAATGTTTTAATTATTGAATAATAAACACAAATAATGAAAAGTTTTTGATCAGCTGTTTTAGCACACTTGAAATTTGGCCAATCTGAATGTCAACGGAAGTTTAGGTTAGAAGTTTTATCCTACTCTGAAAATCGAATTTGAATAGTTTATCATATATATCTCATCTGTATTTCATTCTCCAAATAAAATGATAGTATATTATTGCAGAATACTTTATTCAATTCTAGAAGCATAAACTGATTCCGTTTATCCACCATGTTTCATGATAAACGCAGTACAAAGGAGGCTTGAGGTAAGATTCTATTATACTCTGAAAATTGAATTTGTATAGTTTATAATATCTCATTTGTATTTCATTCATCCAAATAAAATGATAGTATCTTATTGCAAAATACTCTATTCAATTCTATAAGCATATACTGATTCCATTTCATAAACTATTTTTTATGTGAACACGTTCACATCAAATCAGAATCAGCTGACTTCAAGGTTTTTTTACAGCCCTAGGGCCGTAAAACTTTTACCGGCCTGTTCAGAAAACAATCACTTTCGGCCTCCATATGATGCACGAAAACCAGCTCATTACATCCAAGTGGGGCGAAAATAAGTATTCGGCTGCATGGAGGGTAATTAGCAAAAATACCAAGCCAGCAAAGTCCACTGTTACTTATCTTACTGCAGAAGAATTCAATCAACACTTGATCCGTACTGTGGAGAGAATTCCTGAAGATATTGATGCATATGAAGTTCTCTCTGAGCATCAGCTTCTAGTCCCAACTCTTAATACACAAGTATCATTTGAAATGAAAGAGGTCATTTGTGATCACATTTAGGATATAGTTTCCAAGATGAAAGCCTCCTCCAGTAAGGGCATTTATTCTCATTCCAGCACCTTGATCAAACAAGTCATCAGATTTATATTATTGCCATTAACAACCTGTTTAAACGCCTGCATAAGAGAAGCCGTTTTTCCATCTCTGCTTAAACATTCCAAAACAGTGCCTATTCACAAGAAAGGAGACAAAAACTCACCGGATAACTTTAGACCTATATCTGTTCCACCTATCTTTAGCAAGATTCTCGATTATGTTATTACCATTCAACTATATGATTTCTTCAATTCCAATAGTTTGCTTTCGAGCTCTCAGTATGGCTTTAGAAAAGGTGGTGTACTATTGATGCTGTTAGTTCAGTGGTGACCGATGCCGAGAATGGTTTCAATGATAGAAAGTATGTGGGCCTGGTTCTATTAGATTTGAGTAGAGCTTTTGATGTGGTTAATCACAGCATTCTGTTGGGAAAGTTGGAATATCTTGGTGTTCGTAATAATTCTCTGCATATATTGAAGTCATTTTTAGAGGATCGTAGTCAGACTGTTTGTGTCAATTCAAGTTTTTCAAAGCCTGTAACTGTACCACATGGCGTCCCTCAGGGTTCCATCCTAGGACCATTGATTTTCCTGGTGATGATGAATGATATCGAATCCAGTATTGGGTCAAGGGTTTTGTGCTATGCTAATGATTAGTCTATATTCCAGTCCTCAGTGCTCTCAAGCAGAAAATGTACAGACATCAAGATGAGGCAGCAGCTTGGTTCAGGACAAACCGCCTTTTCCTGAACACATATAAAACTCAAATGTTGGTGCTAAGCCTGAGGCAGGTCATTGACGGAGCAAAGAATGCGAAGCTGCTAGGTATCACTCTTGATCAGAGACTTACTTGGATCCCCCACATAGAAATTGTTTGTTCAAAGCTCAGCAGAGTGATTTACCTGCTTCGGAATTTGAAAGATTGTGTACCTAAGAACTATTTGAGAATTTGTTACTTTGCATTCTTTCAGAGCGTCTATACTTATGGATTGGTCTTTTGGGGTTGTGCTCCAGAAGTTCAAAGGGTGCTACTATGACAAAAGAAGGCATTGCGTATCATCTCTGGTGCAGCTTATCTGGAGCACTGTAAGCCACTATTCATAAATGAAAATATTATGACCATTCATTGGATGGTGGTTTTCAAACTCTTAAAGAACATGAGGAAGAACATTGACACTTATCATTGTAGAGAAGACATTCACAGCTACAATACAAGGAATAGAATCAGAATAGATGTGCCCTTTACAAGATTGAGCAAGATTTTGACTATAGTGAGGTCCACGTTATAATGGCAGTGGATAAAGATAGAAGAACAGCGTTGCTTACTCTCCGCCTTAATTAATTGTATATCTACACTGTCAAAAACAGAGTTGGCATCGTTGCGGAGCTAGAAAATGATAGAGTCACCTGCTTTGTCAAATGATGGACAAGGATAGCAACATCAAAGTTGATCAAATACTGTCATTATAACGTGGACCTCACTATAGTCCTGGCCACTTATCTATAACATTTTTCAATATCCTCCCTATTACAGTCAGGGAACTACCAATTGTTTCATTTCGGAAAAGATTGGAGAATCTCATTTTAAAGAATCCCATATATTCTTTTTATGAGTTCCTTCATCTGCCTGTTTCGGATTATTTTTAGACTAAAGTTTGCTTGTTATGTCATTTCTCTTGTGTGAGGTCTGCTTTTATTAATTCTGATTCTAGTGCATAAGATTATTATTATTAATTAGGTCTGTTTCTATCAATTCTCATAGTGCCAATTTCATTTTTTGTAATGCTCGTTTTTTGTTTTTTTGTTATAGTATTAATGACGCTTTTCGACTTGTTATATTTTTATTGACATCTCCTATTGCATTGTTATTACTTTCATGGAATAAAAGTATTCTTATGCATAATCTTCTTGTGGTGAGGTCCGCGTTATAATAGCAGTATTTGATTAACATTGGTGTTGCTATCCTTGTCTATCATTCGATGAAACTGATAGCGCTATCCCTTTCCATCTCTGCAACGTTGCCAGATCATTTTCCAACAATGTAGAACTATAATCAGTTAACTATTACATTTCAATCTTGAAAATTTATCAAATTATTAAAAAAAATTATTTTTTTGACGAATAAAATGCAACTGATAATTTTCAACATGAATGAACAGTTGATATTACATCAGATACACCTGTATCAGCTATTCTCTATAGAAGGCAGTTGCAAGGTAGAGAATTGGCAACACTCTCTCCCCATTTTTCACCACTGTGATTGAAAAGTGGACCACACTGTGTTAGTTTATGGAAAACTATTGTTTTTTGTTAGTTCTATTATTTTGATTGTTAGTTTTGTTAGTTCTATTATTATCATTTTTGTCATAGTCATTCAATTTCAGCTGTTTTCCATGCATGAAATTAAGCCAGTAAAAGCTTTTTGCAAAAATATAAACATATGATTCTTATTACAGCATACACTACTGTAATGAATCCATATGTTCTCTTCACAGTCGAGTATGTTTCCTAGTTCCGAAATAGGAACAGCAAAACTGCTACAAAAAAACCACCCTCAGCGCTCCAGGTGGAAGTTTTGTCAAATTCTACAAAATTCCTGATTCGGGATTTGTAAACTAGGTTATGTTTATAGATGCATGTAGTAACTTCAGCACATACAGGTAAAGTTTTCTATTTCTTAAATTATTCTTCTTTAGATTATTATGACAAAAAAGTGTATGTTACTAATACTTGGACGTGAATGTCTTTTGCAGTGCTCGAATGAAATTATTGTCAAGGCGTTAGCCGAGAAACATCATTCTCACCTGCAAAAGGCCCCTTCCCGTCCTTGTGACGTGAGATACTATTTTGTTGAATATTGGAATATCAATTTGTACGTTTACGTTCACGTGAGCAAAAGTGAATATTGATATAAACGTTGGGGTAGCAAGGATTTTCAATGGCATACATGTGAACATTTTCTATTCATGTGTGAACAGCTCAATAGAAACACACACGTTTTATAAAGTTGGAAGCAACTTTTACGAGTAAACACTCCCATTCATATGAATGTAGATTATTATCATTTACTAAGAGTATTGCATTCACTAGAGTTGTGGATGCTTTTGTAACTTGAATATAAGTTTTCAAATCGGACACTGAAGTTTGAATGCATCTGTCCCATAATAGTTGGGTTTGATTTGACGGTGTGAACACTGACATTTGAATAGACAAGTTTCATAATAATTTGAAAGCGGCGCCATATTACGGTCGCGTTAAGCTGGGTTCACACATATCAGTTAACATAATAGATGGAGAAAAAGAAGAAGAATAGGAAGAAGATGGAGAAGAAGAAGAAGAAAAAGAAGTAGATGAAGAGGAAGAAGATGGAGAAGAAGAAGAAGAAGAAGAAGAAGAAGATGATGATGATGATGATGATGATGAGATGATGATGATGATGATGATGATGATGCTGATGATGATAATGAAGAAGAAGAAGAAGAAGAAGAAGAAGAAGATGATGATGATGATGATGATGATGATAATGATGAAGAAGAAGAAGAAGAAGAAGAAGAAGAAGAAGAAGAAGAAGAATGATGATGATGATGATGATGATGATAATGATGAGAAGAGAAGAAGAAGAAGAAGAAGAAGAAAGAAGAAGAAAAGAAGAAGAGATGATGATGATATGATGATATGTTGATGATAATGATGAACAAAAAGAAGAAGAAGAAGAAGAAGAAGAAAAGAAGAAGAAGAAGAAAAAAGAAGACGAAGAAGAAGAAGAAGAAGAAGAAGAAGAATGATGATGATGATGATGATGATAATGAGAAGAAGAAGAAGAAGAAGAGAAGAAGAAGAGAAGAAAGAAGAGAAGAAGAAGATGATGATGATATGATGATGATGTTGATGATAATGATGAACAAAAAGAAGAAGAAGAAGAAGAAGAAGAAGAGAAGAAGAAGAGAGAAGAAGAAGAAGAAGCAGAAAGAAGAAAAAGAAGTGAAAAGAAAAGAAGGAGAAGAGAAGAAGGAAAAGAAGAGAAAGAAGAAGAAGAAGAAGAAGAAGAAGAAGAAGGAAAGAATTAGTAAGAAGTGGAACAAGGGCAAGAGAGATGGAGAACAAGAATAACAAGAAGATGGAGAAGTGGAAGAAAAAGGGTAAATATGATGAGGAAGAAGACGATGAGGAAGATAAAGAGGAGGAAAAAAGAGGAACAAGAAGGATGAGGAGAACAGGAAAAAGAGGTAAGGGAAAGAGAAGGATGATGTTGAAAGGTTTTATGACGTGGACATACACGGATTGCGCCCATCGGTCAAATGAGAGTGATACATGGCACCTATACACACGTACACTGTTTACGTAGTGACGTCATCACTGGAAGTAGCATTATATTATTGTCCCGCTCACTCACTCGCTCTCTCTCACTCTCACTCTCTCTCTCTCTCTCTCTCTGTCTCTCTCTCTTCTTTAGAGTTGAATTTGTTTTCTTGTGTAAAGGGTGTGTGGCAGATGGAGATGACCAGGAGTCCTAATTCCGCCCTAATAAAGGCATACAATCAATCAATCAATCAATCAATCTCTCTCTCTCTCTCTCTCTCTCTCTCTGTTGAAGTGATAACGGTATAATATATACTTTCCGATATCCATCTGCTTTATAACGACCATTCCTTCCAATTCGACTCCTCTAAAAGTGTTCCATTGATTTATAACAATAACTTTGAACCTCCGTCACTCAGCGTAGCAAATATATCAACATTGTTCATTCTCTCACTCATGGTGACAGCCTCAAGGAGTCAATATATGTGCTAATTATCGTAAAGTTGATGGGGTGGTGTGGTTTTGACAAACCGGGGGATTCCCGGTCGTCAACCTTTTCAACATACTGTCAGAGCTGGAAATTCGATGTATTCATGATTTCGTCGTCCCGCAGTCGGGGCAAATCAATGGAACACTTTTGGGGTCTCAATTCATAGGAATTGGATTCAATAGGAAGGAATAAACTTTTCCTACAGTTACCTTGAAAAGTGGCTATTCGTGCACTGATTACAGAACGCAAAGAATTACTTTTCCGTTCTAGTGCGGGGAAAATTTTTTTCTGCACTCCAGATTTGCAACATGGCAACGCAAAATACCTAAATAATAAAATTACACAGGAAAACATTTGATGGATTTCAGGCAATTTTACCCATAATTACCCACTTTTCATATTCAATGGTAACTGTAGGAAAAATTTAATGTGAAATACGTGCGCAAAGTTCCTCTGCTGCACTCAACAAACCATTCCGCCCTCGCCTACGGCTCGGGCGTAAACGTTTCTTTCGGTGCAGCAAACTGTTACTTTGCGCACTAGTTGCACAAATAACTATTTTCATGTTATTTTGGACTAAAATTTTATAAAAATTGTACACGTTACATTTTAACCTTATCTTGGACTTTGTCACCTATAAATTTGGAAGAAAAATAGCAGGACTATCTTATTACTTTTTGTGTACTTGAGAAGTTGATATTGTGGTAATTATTCATATCGAATGAAAAAGACTAAGAAATTGTCAAAAAACCACTGATTTATTGATAATTAGAAAGACCGGTTTCGGTTATTACACCATTGTCAATCTCTGATGCAGAATTCTGCTGCTCTTGTATTTAGTTTTAGTTTATCAGAGATTGACAATGGTGTAATAACCGAAACCGGTCTTTCTAATTATCAATAAATCAATGGATTTTTGACAATTTCTTAGTCTTTTTCATTCAACACTATCTTATTATTTTATCTTCTAATGTTATTACATTGCGTCATTTGCATTGTAAATGAATGAAATAAAATACAAATTAAATAAATGAATGAATGATTGTTATAAAGCAGATGGTTGTCGGAAAGTTCATATACCGTTATCACTTCCAGAGAGAGTGAGAGAGAGAGAGACAGACAAATAATGTGACTGGCAGTGATGACGTCACGACGTAAATAATATACGTGTGTATCGGAGCCATGTATCACTCCCATTAGACCGCTGGGCGCAACTTGTGTATGTCCGGTAGGACGAGGAAGAAGAGGAGGAGAACTAGGAGATTGATAATGAAGAGAAGAAGAAGGAGAAAGCCGATGATACAGTGGAGAAGAAGGATGGAGAGAAGGACGTGATAATCCACTTTTTGACGCTGAGGCTTTCAAATTAATGTACCGACTGATATAATCTTCTGAGAGTAGAGAGATAATACCCTTTGGCTGATTGCCATTCTCTTGCTCTCTCTCTTTCTCCCTCTCTCTCCCACTCCCTCCCTCTTTATCCCTCTTTCTCTCTCCCTTGATTTTCTGGACATGACCTGATCTACAACTGTGTGCTCTCTAATAAGCCACCAAAACTAGCACAGAAATTCATAACTTTCAGGGGACTAAACATTTCAATAAACTCACTTTCTGGACTGATTTAACACAGACTCCACGGTTTCACATTGAAGCCTTACCTTCAGTTGATGATGAAATGGTAGAGACTTTAGAAAATATGGCATATATGACAAACATGCACATCATGTTACCCGGAGGATAAATAGAAAACGACATGTATCGTGGTTGACCAACGACAGACTGAAAATGACAAAGGAAATGAAAATCCCAGAGGCAAAGTTTTCACAATTAAAAGAGCAGAAGTGGCTATATTGAGGTCGACATTATAATGGCAGTATTTGATCAACATTGGTGTTGCTATCATTCCACAAAGCAGATAGCGCTATCATTTTCTAGCACTGCAACGTTGCCAGATCATTTTTTAACAATGTAGAAACATAATTAGGTAACAAATCATGCAATCTCAATCATGAAGATTAATTATTCAATCATTGAAAATTATATATTTTGTGACGAATGAAATATAATTTATTGATCATTTTGAACGAATTGAATTAACATTAAATATTACATCAGATATACCGGTATCAGTTATCCTCTATAGAAAGCAGTGCCATGGCAGAGAATCGACAAGACTGTTCTCCTACCTTTCTCCACTACGAGGATCCACGTGTACCTGGATTAATTGTTAATTCTTGTTGGGAATTATCAATTATTTTTCACAGATGGAAAATATATAGAATTTCCTTCTAGCTGTTTACCCTGTTGTCAATATTTGCAGTAGCAGAAGTCTTTGGGATGAATTACAGCATTTGATTTGGATCTTCGTTCAATATTAATTATTAATTATATTTCATTTTTGAATATATTTTTCAATGATTGAATGATGAATTTCCATAATTAAGATTGGATTTTTGATAATTTATTATATTTCTACATTGTTGGAGAACTATCTGGCAACTTTGCGGAGGTAGTAAAGGATACAGCTATCCGCTTTGTCTGATCACAGACAAGGATAGCAACACCAATGTTAATCAAATTCTGCCGTCTTAACATGGATCTCACTATAGAAGTTAGCCTACTCTTATAACAAAAATCTGGTGTGGTACACTCACCCAACATTCCTTGCGAAACTTTCCTTGAGTCTTTTTCCTGGGAAACTAATGGGGGGTCCATCCCATCCTAGAGAAATGGACTTTGTAACCTCCTTCTCGTGCATGAGGTAGGTAGGTGGAGCAGTTTATAAGAAGAGCACAGTCATAGTCGAGATATTCCATCTGTAGAACAGCTGTTTTGACGACTTTGAAAAAATCATTGAATTTTACAATTTACATAAGGGAAAAAGTACTCTGAAAACAATTATAATATATATATTAAACAATTATAATTTCAATGAAAATATAAGCCTCACTCTTAAACGAGAATAATTTAGGGGAATAGCATAATGACGATTGGCGGCAACATATTTGAAACTACGATCAGACTACTGTATATGTGTATATTATAATAATTGTTTTCAGAGTACTTTTTCCTTTATATAAATTGTGAAATTCGTTGATTTTTTAAAAGTCGTCAAAACAGCTGTTGTACAGATGGAATATCTCGACTATGTGCCGTTTCTTTTTATAAACTGCTCACCTACCAACCTCATGCACGAGAAGGAGGTTACACAGTCCATTTCTCAAGGATGGGATGGACCCCCAATTAGTTTCCCAGGAAAAAGACTCATGCCAGATTATAGAGCTGATAAATAACTATACAGTGTATGAATTTGAAAAAAAATCGGTCGTCATTTTCGAGAAATCCGTGAAAAACATGGTTTTTTAGTCACTATCCGCCATTTTTCTCAAGAATATTACGGAGCTCCTGCAGTTTTCCCAGAAATGAGACTCATGTCAGTTGATAGGGCTTATAAATAGCTATCCGTGGTATAAATTTGAAGAAAATCGTTAGAACCGTTTTCGAGAAAAACATGAAAAACATGGTTTTTTAGTCATTATCCGCCATTTTTCCGCCATATTGAATTGAATTTTATTGAATTTCTTATTGTCAGATCCTCATCGTATAAGGACCTTAAGTTTAAAATTTCAAGTCAATCGGTTAGTGAAGAATGGAGTTATCGTGTTCACAGACACACACATACACACACACAGACCAACACCCAAAAATCATGTTTTCCTACAGGTACCCTGAAAAGTGACCATTTCTGCACTGATTGCAGGCCACAAAGAATCACTTTTCCGCACTAGTGCGCAAAGTGAGTACTTGCGTACTCCAGATTTGCAGCATGACAACGCAAAATAATTAGTAGGTTATATGGAGCACCAGTGCAGCAAAATCAAAATTATGTTGGTAACATCATAGTGAGGTCCACGTATAATAATATTAAGGCAGTGGACAGCAGTTGACAGCCACCTCATTCAGCACACAGCCTTCATCATTTACTACATTATTATTATCCAATTCTAAATAAATTAAGGTTTTTATTAATAATAAAACTACACAGAAAAACATTGATGGATTTCAGGTAATTTTACCATAATTACAACTTTTCATTTTCAATGGTAACTGTAGGAAAAATTTTATGTGAAATACGTGCGCAAAGTTCTCTGCTGCACTCAAAAAACCATTCCGCCCTCGCCTACGGCTCAGGCGTAAACGTTTCTTTCGGTGCAGCAAACTGTCACTTGCGCACTAGTTGCACAAATAACTATTTTGGACTCAGGGGACCTTGAAACGTATAGAAAACTTGAAATAAGGGTAGACCTACCTTAATTTTTTTGGGAAAGCAATACTTTC
Organism: Nilaparvata lugens; assembly: GCF_014356525.2. Classification (NCBI taxonomy): domain Eukaryota; kingdom Metazoa; phylum Arthropoda; class Insecta; order Hemiptera; family Delphacidae; genus Nilaparvata; species Nilaparvata lugens. Next base: position 101,450,383 of record NC_052518.1, read on the forward strand.
CTTACCTATGGTTATAGGGCAAGGAACTTTCCTTACCTATGGTAATAGGGCAAGAAAAGTAAAAATCACGTTCCATTCTAGCTTCAGTATCGATTACCTATGTCTCTCACTCATTTTATCTTTTTCTCTATTCTTATTTCTATCTTTCTCTTCTATTCCACCCACGTTCGTTGTTTTTATCAAGAAGAATTTCTCAAGAGTACCAGTAGTTCCTAAAAATGTCTGATACCTGGTTAGGTTTTATTCTCTCACTTTCTCTCTCTTTCTCTTCTCCTCACAGACTCTATCTCTCTATCTCACACACAATCTATAATTTTGCTGTATTGTAAGCTATTGTATATAAGTGTATAAGCCAGTATATATTGTAATCTACATAAATAAAGTACTCAATCAATCAATCAATCAATCAAACAAATTATCTCTCTTTCACTCACTCACATGCATACTTCCATTCCCACTCTTTCTTTCACGAAGACTGTCACTCTCACTCGCTCTCTCTCTCTCTCTCTCTCTCTCTCTCTCTCTCTCTCTCTCTCTCTCTCTCTCTCTCTCTCTAGAACCGGAGAAAGTACTTTAAGGATACCCAATCATCGAACTACTATTTTCACAAAATCCTTCTTGGTCAGTGCCTGTCGTGCATGGAATGCACTTCCTGTTTCTATCAGGTCCATCGAGAGCCGAGCGAGCTTCATCCTGACTTTAAAAAACATCTTTTGGAACAAATGACTGAAACTGTCCGGCCTTAGAACGATCACATGACAAACATCCCCCACCCATCCCACAAATACAAACCTTTAAACCTGTTACAGAACGAATTGTTATATATATTATATAACTCATGTTATTTCAATTATCCACTGCATACTGCTGTATATTACTGAAAGTTGATTACCATGATCTACTTTCAGCCTACTTCATTTTATTAACAATTATTTGATCTTATCTACCTATATAATTATTTTACTTTATCAATTTTCTGTTTTTTTCTCTCAAATATTCATATTGATTAAAACTTTTACAATATTTCCATTAATAAATAAATCCTTAGTTAAATAATGAAATTAACGTTTTGGTAGAGAGTTAGTGGGGAGGATATTTTTAATATTCTTTCCGAAGAATGGACATTGATATGTCCAAAGCTCCGCCAATTTATGTAGATGCATAACAATATAATTATTATCTATAGTTATCATATTACAAATTGCTTTTTCATATCATATACAGTTCAATAATTATTTTCTTAGTCTATATTATGTGAATTCATCTATAATTTTGCTGTATTGTAAGCTATTGTATATAAGTGTATAAGACAGTATATATTGTAATCTACATAAATAAAGTACTCAATCAATCAATCTCAAATGAACTGGTTCTTAGCTTCGAATTATAATTCCCAACAGCTCTATATCATCACAACAGCCGGTGGTGTGTTGATGGGAAGGATATTATGTTATATCCTTCTTAGAGAATCGGCAATTATTTGTTGAAACACCGCCGATTTATGAAGTTACGTCACAATATTATCGTTATGCCAATTGCATTCAATATTTTTATTTTCATTAATTAATTTTTATACGTTGGATAATAAGCATCAGGCTAAGCATCAGGCCTACCGTCATTTGATGTAAATCAGTGTATAAGCCAGTAGATATTGTAACTTACAGAAATAAAGAACTCTAATCTAATCTAATCTAGTCTCTCTGTCTCTCTTATGTGATAAATAAATTAATCGATCAATCTCTCCCTCTCTAGGGTTGTGTGGCAGAGAGGACCTAGAGTCCCAACTCCGCCCTAATAAAGGCAGGCAATTATTCAATTCAATTCTATCTCTCTCACACCCTCTCTCTCTCTCTCTCTCTCTCTCTTTCTCTGTATCTCCAAGAGAAGAGTTGATCATAGGTGAAACGTGTAAGGAATTTTCCAAAAAGGAGGAAGATGCGAAAAAGAGAGAGAAAGTATGGAGAGAAGAGAGGTCAGAGAAGGATGGAGAAAGCAGAAGCTCAATAGAGAGAAGTCGTACAGGGTTGGAATAGTGTTGAATACGTGGAGAGACTGTCTATGCGAGTTTACTCTCCAAGTTAAGGAAGAGAATTCTGAAGCAGGGGGCTAATCATTTTGGCAATAATATTATCCTATCCTAATAGGTTATCATATTAGGTTATCCTTTCCTATTAGGCTGGCCACTATCCTATTAGGACAAGGCATGCATGTGTGTACATACATGTGGTCATACATTGTTGTTTCATCACAGCGAAAGGTTTTGAACAAAATTTATTGAGGTGAGGTTCCTGTATCTTCGATTTTTGGTTGTTTACTTTCTCTACACTACTCTATTTTTAGTTGAATTACTTTCTTGTCATCATGATTTCTAAGTTTCCAGTCGAGCTTCAAGCGAAGTTTTTTGAGGTTAGGTTCTTGTATCTTCGATTTTTGGTTGTTAACTTTCTCTACACTACTCTATTTTTAGTTGAATTACTTTCTTATCACCATAATTTATAAGTCGAGCTTCAAGCAAAATTTTTTGAGGTTGGGTTCTTGTGAGGTTACTGTATCCAAGCAGGAATTTGTTTGTTGAATTTAGGGCTCCAACGCTACGACAGGTCTTTGTAGGGAGAATCGTTACACATGCCAATAGAAATAAGCAGCATCTTATTTTGAATACACATTTACACAACCTTCGTCCGTCTGTACTCAATCCTTATACTCGAAACTTCACAAGATTACAGTAACTATAAATAAACATCAATTCACATACCTCATGGAATACTTTGCTAATATAGTCCCATATCACTTTATAAACAATAGAATAACAAGAAAACTAAGTAGTGAAATAGAAGAGTGGGTAAAAGCTAGAGTTTATTTCAAGATAAGTGTATGAAATGATAATTTTGTAATAATTTTGAGAATATAGTGTATAATCCGTCTGTTATAGTACGTTTTTGTTGATTCTGTACGATAGGTATTATAGTATATATCCACTTTTAGTATTTATTAATATTATAATATTTGTATTTCTCAATCGCACTCACTGCTGGCGAACAAGTTCCACTTATGCCAGTAGTGCCTTTTTATATAAATTCATTTACTTATAATATTATTAATTTCATTATTGTACTGTATACTTCTAAAATGTTGTACTTTTGTTAACTTTATTATTTTGTGATTGTAGATTTATGTCTGTAAAATTATTTGGCAAATAAATTACAATACATTGTATCTCCAATTCTTGTTGAACATGCATGCAAAAATACACAGTCAACTTCCATTGTTGTGTCAACACAGCTGTGATTACAGCGAAACGCTTTTAGCAACATTTTTTGAGGTTAGGCTCTTGTATCTCTGTATATCTATGTAAGTTTTGTTGTTTATTTCTTTCCTTGCCCTACTACCATAGGTAAGGAAAGTATTGCTTTCCAAAAAAAATTAAGGTACCCCAATTTCAAGTTTTCTATACGTTTCAAGGTCCCCTGAGTCCAAAAACATGATTTTTGGGTGTTGGTCTGTGTGTGTGTGTGTGTGTGTGTGTGTATGTGTGTATGTCTGTGAACACGATAACTCCATTCCTAATTAACCGATTGACTTGAAATTTTAAACTTAAGGTCCTTATACCATGAGGACTCAACAATAAGAAATTCAATAAAATTCAATTCAAGATTGCGGAAAAAATGGAGGATAATTACTAAAAAAACCATGTTTTTCACGGTTTTCTCAAAAACGGCTCTAACGATTTTCTTCAAATTTATACCATGGATAGCTATTTATAAGCCCTATTAACTGAAATGAGTCTCATTTCTGGGAAAATTGCAGGAGCTGCTTAATATTCTCGAGAAAAATGGCGGATAATTACTAAAAACCATGTTTTTCACGGTTTTCTCAAAAACGGCTCTAACGATTTTCTTCAAATTTATACCATGGATAGCTATTTATAAGCCCTATCAACTGACATGAGTCTCATTTCTGGGAAAATTGCAGCTCCTGCGTAATATTCTCGAGGTAAATAGCGGATAATTACTGAAAAACTATGTTTTTCACGATTTTCTCAAAAATTACTCGACTGATTTATTTCAAATTCATACTCTGTATAGTTATTTATCAGCTCCATCAACTGCCATGAGTCTCCTTTCTGGGAAACTAATGGGGGGTTCACCCCATCCTTGAGAAATGGACTTTGTAACCTCCTTCTCGTGCATGAGGTAGGTAGGTAGAGCAGTCTATAAAAATAACACATAGTCGAGATATTTCATCTGTAGAACAGCTGTTTTGACGACTTTTAAAAAATCATCGGATTTCACAATTTACACAAAGGAAAAAGTACTCTGAAAACAATTATTATATACACACATATACAGTAGTCTGATCGTAGTTTCAAATAATTATGTTGCCGCCAATCGTCATTATGTTATTTCTCTAAATTATTGTCATTTAAGAACGAGGCTCCCAGTTCAATGAGCAAGGAAAGTTGTGTGAGTGTACCACACCAGATTTTTTTTCCTTATGTGCTCTATCTGAGGTTGAATTATTCTTTCATCGTTATAATATTTATATAATTCTTCAGTGTTTTATTTGTTATTGGTTGTTTATTTTAAATTGAAAGTCTCTCGCTGATGACAAAACATGCATGATGAACATGTGTGTGTGGGCATGCATGTACACACAATCAAGCATGCATGTACACACAAAAAAGCATGCATGCACACACAATCAAGCATGCATGTACACACAATCAAGCATGCATGTACACACAATAGTTTGAAAAAGTGTACCAAGACAGCATAAGGCTGGCCACCAACGGGTAGAACATGCATGATAAACCTGCATGTCATGTTTGCATGAACACATTCACATACACACATGTATTTTTATTAGTCATTTGTTGGGAGTGTAAGAGTGTAAAAACGGCACAATATGAGAGACTACCAGCGTCAAATAGCTTCACAAAAACAACTACTACTGTAACAATTACTATAGGACTATCGGCTTGAGTTAACAGTGAAATTTGGAACATTAACGCCCTAGTGATAGTAGTTTTAATTTTTCTGCTCAAAATTTTCAAGTTTATTTCAATATTATTGAAACTTTCGGATTGTTTAGTGTTATTTCCGTTATAAATAAATAAATAACGTATCATATCTCCTCATGCTATCTTTTCTCCATCCTATTATATTAAGCGAGCAATCTCTGTATATCTGGTCATCTGGTTATTTATGTTCAACGGATCACGAAAAAGGCTCTAACGATTTCCACGAAATTTGGAATACAGTAGGTTTATGATATAAAAATTCGATCGCACTAGGTCTCATCCCTGGGAAAACTCGCTGAAGGACATGAAAAGGATAATTCATCCATGGAAAAACAGATGATAATTTCGTAATCTGTCGATAACAGAAGATGTGTGTGCCTGTGTGGGAGATCAGCTGTGTAAATCAATTAGCTTACCGTATCTCGCGAGAAATTTAGAAATTTTAATTGACTCGATCAAAATAATCTGATTTGTTGACATGAGATAATATATATCATAATAAATTATTCAAAGTTAATCATTATTTTACAGTTGTAAGTGATTAGTGAATGTTATTTTGTTATTCAATTTGGTATGTAAACAATCTTAATTAGAACTTTTATGTTTTCAAATATTTGGACTGAAAATTAGACCTGGATTCAAGTGTATGGAACATGTTCTACTTTTTGGAATATTTATAGTGTATGAATCAAAATTCGGGGAAGAAACCGTTTTGGGTTGTGCCTGTTAGTCCTTCCCCAATCATTTTTAAGAATTGAGTGCTGTTTATTAATAAATAAATAAAGAGCGAAGCTCGGTGCCCCGATATTGATGTTATGAATAAACCAATATTTCCCAATGATTCTGACTCAGTAATTGACGCAGAAAAATTAATAGAAACATTTTATTGCTTTATAATTCTTTACATGCATGTCACACCGTTAGTGGTCAGTCTCAAGCGAGTAATTTCTGTTTGAATATATGTATGTTTGTGAATACGTATGTCGGAAAATCTCGAAACGGTTCTAGAGATTATCATGAAATTTGGAATACATATATAAGTCCATGAAATAAAACATTCTTTTGGAACAGATCTCAACTCTGGGAAAACTCGCTGAAGGTCCTCAAAATAGTTATTTGTGCAACTAGTGCGCAAAGTGACAGTTTGCTGCACCCGAAAGAAACGTCTACGCCCGAGCCGAAGGCGAGGGCGGAATGGCTTCTTGAGTGCAGCAAACGAACTTTGCGCACGTATTTCACATTAAATTTTTCCTACAGTTACCATTGAATATGAAAAGTGGGTAATTATGGGTGAAATTCCCTGAAATCCATCAAATGTTTTTCTGTGTAATTTTATTATTAATAAAAGCCTTAATTTATTTAAAATTGAATAATAATAATTGAATTATAATGATTAGTAATTCAATTGAAAATTTATGTGACTGCTTGAAGGAGGTCTGTCTTATGTAAGCATTGAAATGACTATAATGAAGGCACATAATGGCAAGGCAACGCTGTTCTCCACTGCCATTATAACGTGGGCCTCACTATGTGTATTACCAACTTAATTTTGATTTTGCTGCACTGGTGCTCCATATAACCTACTAACTATTTTGCGTTGTCATGCTGCAAATCTGGAGTATGCAAAGTACTCACTTTGCACACTAGTGCGGAAAAGTGATTCTTTGCGGCCTGCAATCAGTGCACAAATGGTTACTTTTCAAGGTATCTGTAGGAAAAAGAATATTCGTTCTTTGATTATTGAAGGACATAGATCAAGTAGGCCATGTTGTGATTAAAGTTATCCTGTTACATCTTATATGAGTTGTTAAGTTTTGTTAGTTGTGGTTATTATCTATACTCTGGTATAGATATAGATAGATATCTGTATCTATTATGATAAAATACTCCATCTCAAATAATATGATTCACTCGTCAAGAAGAATCAATTTTACATGATTTTATGATTGAGGTGATAAATTTTAATAGTTCATCAAGACTCTTCATAGTCAACAAACAATTTGGCAACATTGCAGATGTGGAAAAGGATAGCGCTATATCTGCTATGTCTAATGTCAGGCAAAGAGAGCAAACCCATTTTGATTAGGACTTCTTGCTTTTATTTATTCATTTCATTTATTGCCTTTCAAAAATAATTTCGATTATACAATAATATGATTGGAAGTAGACAACAGGCATAGCCCAAAACTGACTCTCTCTCTCGAATTTCGATCAATGTCAAAGTCTTTTTATGGAGGACTTTACGCCAAACGCCAAACGCCAAACGCTCACGATCGGCATTTCCCAACGTTTTACGAGAGATAAATGTGTGAAGCAGTGGATGATAATAATCAGCAGTGAGCAGAAGAAGAAAAGAAGAAGAGAAGAAGAAGAAGAAGAAGAAGAAGAAGAAGAAGAAGAAGTGGGGGAAGAAGAAGAAGAAGAAGAAGAAGAAGAAGAAGAAGAAGAAGAAGAAGATTTGTAAGCATTTAGCACTAAGGGCGGTATTTCATTATTATTTAACACGGCTGTGTAAGTTGTTGGTATATTATGATATGATATATATGATTATATGTATGGTATATGCTGATATGTATGGTATATAATATATAAGTTTTCCTGCAAGCTATTTGTTCTGTTTGAAGTTGAATGTTTTGGCACCCTTCAACTCTGCAATGTAATTAAAGTGAGATCCAAGTTATAATGGCAGCATTTGATTAACATTGGTGTTGCTATCCTTGTCTATCATTCCACAAAGCACATAGCGCTATCCTTTTCCAGCTCCGCAACGTTGTTGGATCGTTTTTATCAATCTATATACATAAAAGCGAAATGGCACTCACTCACTGACTGACTGACTGACTCACTCACTCACTCGCAGAACTAAAAATCTACCGGTCCAAAATAGTTCAAATTTGGTAGGTATGATCAGTTGGCCCTTTAGAGGCGCACTAAGAACGGATTTGGAAAAAATTCCAAAGATACGCCCAGAATCTGCGTTTTTTAGCGTTTTCTCAGCTTTATCGAGAACAAATTAACAGATAATGTTCAAATTTAGTACAGAAGCTCAGCTGTAGGGTGTAATAATGTTGTGTTAGAAGGAATTTGCAATAACGTCAAAGATACGCCAAAAATTAGCGTTTTTCCAGCGTTTTTTCGCTTTTTCTCAGATTTATCGAGAACAAATGATCAGAAATTGTTCAAATTTAGTACAGAAGCTCAGCTATAGGGGGTGTAATAATGTTGTGTAGAAAGAAATTTGCAAAATAATGTCAAAGATACGCCCAAAATTAGCGTTTTTTCCGTTTTCTCAGATTTATCGAGAACAAATGAACAGAAAATGCATGTTCAAATTCACCACAGAAGCTCATCTGGGGTGTAATAATGTTGTGTTAGAAGGAATTTGAAATAACGCCAAAGATACGCTTAAAATATTAGCGGTTTTTTGTTTTTTAGCGTTTTCTCAGTTCTTTCATCAAGTAATAGACAGAAAATGTTCAAATTTGGTACAGAGGTTTAGCTAGGGTCTAAAAATTTTGTGATGAGGTAACTTTAATATTTCATCAAAAATACGCCCAAAATCAGCGTTTTTCCAACGTTTTTCTCAGCTTTTCTGCGTTTTCTCAGTTCTTTAACTTTCTGATGGAATGAAGCATGCTCAAATAAAAAATGCAGGCGAGCGAAGCGAGCCCGCTGATCTCATTATTGGACGATCCAGTCGGGGGTCCAGGGGGCAGACCCCCCTGGCTAGACGGATATGGCGAGTGAAGTGAGCCTGACGGCTAGTATAGAAATAAAATTAACAGAGTTGAATTATTAAAATGTTTCCGTTCATAAATAGAATTCAATTTAAAATTTAAAAAAATTTCAGCTGTAATAATTTAATGATTTTCCGGGAATGTTGTTGATATAGATACTACAATTATTCAAGTCTTCTAATTGATGATAATTATACAAATGGAGATTGATTGATTGATGATTTGCCTTTATTAGGGCGGAGTTGGGACACCCAGGTCCTCTCTGCCACACAACCCTAAAAAAGAGTGATAGAAGAACGGATTGCATTGAGGGTAACCGTCTACTGGAACCGTATTCAACCGATCCGTTCGGTCGTTGGGTCGGACGAATCTGCCGGCCGTGGATTCGGCCGAATATGGTTGTCCATTGGAACCGTTTACGTCAGTCTAGTTCAGTATTTGGCTGAACTATTGAATATTGAATAAACCACATAAATCATAGCCACCAAAATAATGATTAAATTGAGAGTTTCAAAATTTAATAAACAAATATCCACTTAATGAGTTATTCATTACAAAAATCTAACCTTCAGATCCTATTTGTTCAGTAATCTTTGTCTACAAATTCCTTTGAACATCGCGACGATGATATCTTTTGTCTCACATATCCCACAATGGAACATGCTCTTGAATCTAACTTATCAACTTTTCATTGTCCATAGTTAACAGTTTACGAAACAGAACAAGTTCAAAAATCTGGTATGGTACACTCACACAACTTTTCTTGCTCATTGATCTATAAGCCTCATTAACGAGGATAATTTAGGGAATAACATTATGCCGATTGGCGGCTAAATAATTAAAACTACGATTATACTATTGTGATTGTTTTCAGAGTACATTTTCCTTTGTTTGAATTATGAAATTTGAGGATTTTTTTAAAGTTGTCAAAACAGCTCTTCTACGAAATAAAATATCGACATGTGTACTTTTGAATAAACAGCTCTACCTACCTACGTCACGCACGAGAAGGAGGTTACAAAGTAAATTTCTCAAGGATGGGGTGGATCCCCTGTTAGTTTCTCAGGGAGAAGACTCATACCAGTTTATAGAGCTGATATATAACTATAGAGGGTATGAATTTGAAAAAAATCGGTCAAGTCATTTTTGAGAAAATCGTGATAGAAATTTAACAGATTCATTCTTCTCAGGAATATTACGGAGCTCCTGCAATTTTCTCAGAAATGAGACTCATGTCAGTTGATAGGGCTCATAAATAGCCATCTAGGGTATAAATTTGAAGAAAATCGTTAGAGCCGTTTTCGAGAAAACCGTGAAAAACATGGTTTTTTAGCAATTTTACGCCATTTTTTCCGCCATTTTGAATTGAATTTTATAAAATTTCTTACTGTCGAATCCTCATGGTATAAGGACCTTAAGTTTGAAATTTCAAGTCAATCGGTTAATTAGGAATGAAATTATCGTGTTCACAGACACACACACACACACCACACCACACACACCCACACACACACACACACACACCACACACACACGACCAACACCCAAAAATTGTTTTGGACTCAGGGGACCTTGAAACGTATAGAAAACATGAAATTGGGGTACCTTAATTTTTTTTGGAAAGCAATACTTTCCTTACCTATGGTAATAGGGCAAGGAAAGTAAAAAACAGACAAGACTGTGAAACAATTTTGAGGTTAGGATGATGTTGTCTCAGCTCGACTTCGGCCGGATAGAGCCGGAAAATCCCATTCAATTCGGATCGAAAAATTGATCGTCCGGAGACGGCCATGCACGGCCGTATGAACCTGTTGCAATGGACGAGCATCTATCTATTCCTTTCTTTGTTGGGAGATCGTTCGGACGAGTTCGGTAGTTTTCGGCCGATGCTAGTTCGGACGAAAACTGTTATAATGGACGGCCCACCATAAGAGGTACGCAAAAGTAAGATGCAGAGAAGGAAAAAGATTTTGATGAAGAGAAAGAGAAAGAAAGAGAAAGAAAGAGAAAGAAAGAGAAAGAAAGAGAAAGAAAGAGAAAGAAAGAGAAAGAAAGAGAGAGAGAGGGTGGAAGAGAGAGGAAGAAGAGATGGTGATAAAAAAGTGGGAAGCAAATTCAAAGCACAGTAGAAATCCAATCAAAAGTTTTCATATGACATGAAACCACCGTGATAACTTAATCGAGTTTACTGTTGGCGTATGTGTCTAATGGAGAGAGAGAGAGATAGATAGGTAGATAGATAGATAGAGAGAGAGAGAGAGAGAGAGGGAGAAAGGGAGTGAGAGAGAGAGTAGCTGGGAGAGAGTCCAAGTATGGAATATCGATAGTATAATATTGTGATAAAACTAGATAAATCGGCGGTGTTTGTCAACTCTCCGCAAAATATAAAAAATTATATCCTTCCCTTCCTTGACACGACCGGGAGAGAGAGAGAGTGAGAGAGAGAGAGTGAGAGAGAAAAAGAGAGATGGATAGATAGATAGATATTTATTGATAATTGTTACAAGGCTGTTGCCTATGGTAAAATTTACAAAAATTGACAATAACATTAGATCAAACTTACAAGATAATAATTATTT
>NC_052518.1:101461818-101500273 GCF_014356525.2 Nilaparvata lugens
CAATGCAAAACAGTTCTTGAGCGAGTTCTCTGAACCACGGGGGTCACAAGTTCATACAGATAGAAAAAAGATAAATTCTTTTAACCGTATATTATCATAATATGCTAGAATAGTATCAGTAGTTATTAGTAATTTTTCATATAGTGATAGCTAATAGTGGGTTATAGTAATTGCAAAAATAATAGACTATTTATTACTTGATATAGCCTATTACTAAATAAGTTTCATAGAATGTGTAAATTATTTATTATGCAGATTTTTATATAATTTGCATTCATCAATTCCATTGAATTAAATTGAATTGTCATTCTGGGATATATTATGTCACACACTGTCAACAAATTTATTACTTTATATTTCTTTTCTATAAAATATATTATTGAAAGGAAATAAATTATGGAGGTTTCTGTTTTCTTTGTGATCTATTCATTATTTGAGTTTATGAATTTTGTACTCAGAAATAAATATGGCTGTCTAGCAAGTAGTCAAATAGAAAAAAGCATGAAATATTTTTTCTGTATACCCAGTTTCCAGTAAGTTACAATTAATCCAGAAGATATAAAGAATAATTTTATTTGACTTTAATTTTTATTAATGGACTAATCATATGAATAGATGGTATGGTGATTTAATAATAAATTATTTGATTTGAAGTTTCACTTTGAATTGAAAAAAGTATAACAATAATTGATGGAGCCTCAATTTAATCATTGATAAAAATTAATCTGGAAGGATCTCATTATCAGATTATTTGCCAATGTGTAATAGAATTGACTCATTTATTTATTTATTTATGCATTCATAGAAATAAAATAATTCCAAACTTATTATGAATTATATTGGAAAAGGAACAACAGCTTTTATGTTGATATCAGCAGCATGAGATAATACTGAGAGGGAAATTATAGAGTACTGTAGTATCACACAGAAAATATATTTTCCTTTCTCCTCTCTGAGAAGTTACTGTACTAGTGTGTGATTCACTGTATGGTGTGTGCATGTGTGCGTGTATGCGCTTCATAAAATTGAAAAGACAGCAGAGCAGAGCAGAGCAAGCTGATCATCTACTAGTAATTAGTAATATTGGATAATTGCCAATCGTGACTTGTTTTTATTTTGTTGAATGTGGATGTGGAATGACAATAGCGGAGCAAGGGGAGTAGGTGACAGAGTACTACAACTGTTGGAGGGGGATTTCTGAATTAGCGGGGAAGGCCTGTCGATGGTACTGATCTCTCGTAGCGAGTTGAAGAACTAACTGTTAGTCACCCATTTTACCCCCCTCCACACCCACCCAACACTGCTGGTCACCCATTAAGCGCAACATTAGATGAGTTCTCTGTCCTCTTCTCTGTGCTATCTCTCATATCGGGTTTATCGATATTTTGCTCCCAATATATCGGTACCATCGATACCTGCCTTACAATATATCGATATTTGTAAAAATTTTGCCATCCCTACTGATGCCTAGGGACGTTCCGATACTTACTGGTATCGATACTTTGCTTTCGATACCGGTGGTATCGATATCGAATGGTTCGATACTTTACTGGTATCGATATCGAATGATTCGATACTTTACTGGTATCGATACCGTACGCGAGTTGGAGTATCGAAACGGTATCGAGTGGCGAAATGGGTAAAAAAAAATTGCATGGTTGCCTGTAAAGTCGGTATACGGGCGAAAGTTTTACGTGACAACGACTTGAGTGGTAAAATAATTTTAATGTGAATATTTATTTGTATAGTAGGAAGGATGAAATAATAGTAACAATTTAAAACATTTATTTATACAAAGAATTATATTTAAAACATTAATTTATACAAAGAATCTCGCACTGAACCACAACATTGTGATTACTACAACATAACCTATTCACTTATGCATGATTATGTGATTATGCATTATTGTGATTACTACAACATAACCTATTCACTTATTCACCTAAGCAGGCGCAGTCGCAGGAGATTGCTTGCGGCGCCTGCGCAGGTTGACTGCTCCGTTTCACTCTCTCTCCAAGTGAATGCCTTCGGATTGCTTTGCTGCTGTGTTGCTCGCCACTGCTCCTATTCGTGCTCTTTCCAGACGACCGTGAACCGAAACGAACGCTCTCACTCGCTCTCATTGTGAGCGCATAACGTGGGAAGTGGGAACGTAATGCAGTTTCTTGAAGTGTCACCCGGCAAACCAATTTATAAGACGTTGTCACGTCAAAAAGCATAAACCAGAAATTGCAGCATGTAAATGTGGAAAAAACGAAGATACACTGGTGGTTCATTCAGATACACCCCGGTATCACCTTTATTTGAAGCGCTCAACTGAGAAGTTACTTGGCACAAGGTCTAGAACTCTTACCAACATGAGAGGTGCTAAATATGTAGCATCCTCATTCATATATCTGTAGATTTGAAATATTTGCGGTATTTTGAGTAGCCTAGCCTATATAGAATTTCTACAATATGGGTCGGTTATTCAATTTTACAGAATCTAAATTTGAAAACAATAATTATTATTGTATCCTTTATTACACGTTTTCATGCCTAGTCCACACATAAATAAAATTGGCCCAGTAAGCTGGTCAGCTTAGTCTTGTCATCACACTGCTGTGTGGCCAGTGCGGTGCCTCATCAAGGCCAGCGCTAGCAAGTGACATATCCATGATAGAAATTAAAAGAATATTAACTGAAGGGGATACAATAGAAACCATAAAAAGGAATGTAATAACAATAAAGCTTATATCAACTCAATTACACAGAAAAAACAGCAGAGCAGACGACAAAACAGGAAAAAGCACGAGTTGGTTGACAAGAGTGTGGATGGGTGGTTTGGCAGCGCTGGCCTACACTCGACAAAAATCGGAGCAATGTCCAACCAAGTCGAACGCTGGCAAACCACCCATCCACACTCTTGCGCTCGTCGTCATTTGTATGCATTGGCCTATAGTGTGGATGCGGCATTATATTTCTCTTCATTCTTATCAGTAAAAGAAAATTCTATAGATGGAAATAAGTAAGATATTGCAATTACTCAAATGCTATTGAATGAATTAATTCGTAAGGCTTTTGTTGGTGGGGGAGTCCCTAACGAGAAGGTTCCACCACGCCTGAATATATGAGCCAGGACCGCCAATTAACGTGCCCATCCGTTGACATGGTTTGCTATGCAAGCACTCTATCCACTACCCCCTGTGATCACTTAATAAATTCTTCAAATACTCTGTTAAATTTGACATTTTCGGTCTAGATTGGTCAACCTTTTTCTGACAAGTTTCCAAACAAAAATATCCGTTTCAGTTTAAATTACCCCGCTAATAGGGTGAAATACGAAAACATGGCTTCAGATCCGTATGTAGATACTTAGTTTGAAGTTGAACGGAGAAATGTCAGCTGTTCGTTTAAACCCCCTATGAAACACATTATTATAAATGCAATCATACCTACAAGTAAACTTGGTTTAGCGTTAGACGTAGTGTTAGCATATGGTCCTGAAGTAGATCGTGCACTAGGTCGGTGGAGCGAATTAAATACAATGTGGTTAGTGCATCTCCTTGCACTAGGTCGGAAGCGCGGCGCGACGATATTGGAATAGACCCAAGCTCTACTCGAATAGCTTTGAAGCCTGCTCTTGCAGTGCATGTTGTGTATTATCTATTCTTATTGTAATTTGTTAGACATTTTATTGTAATAACATGGCCTAGTGCAGGGGTCTCCAACCTTTTTTATCCAAGGGCCACGTTGTTAATTCTTGGGAGGCTTAGAGGGCCAATAACAAGGATGTACGTGGAGTTTTGGGGGTGTAAAATTATTATATTTCCATTATAATAATATGAGGAGTTTTAAGTAGATTTAATTAAAACACAGGAAGAAACAAACCAATTCATTTCAATACAAAGTCCAATTTATTGAGTGTAAAAAGGTCATAAGAAAACTTGACAATGCATGAATTTAGCAAGTTAAACAAAATGATAACTTTTTTATAGTAATAAGACAACTTGACAATACACGAACTCACAGAAAGTTACCAAGCTAAAAGAGAATACTTATTTTTAGTGAGAAGATTGCATTTCTTTTCCACTTGAAATGTCCGCCCATTTGAGTCGGTGTCTAGCTGTGGAGGCGGAAGGTTGTGCTCGGAGCTCAGATAAGATAACTGTTTCGTTCTTTTCGTTGCTTGTGGAATTCTAGTTGATCTGTCTTACCTAATTACTAAATTAAATTTTATTTTTTAACTCCATAGTAATTTTCATTGTAGTAACTTTTCATTTAATATCTGATAGTGCCTATAATTAACTTAAATAATTAGAAATTGAAATATAACCGATAAAAATAATTGTAGAGACTTAATTTTGTTGAAATTATAACCTATTAATTGTTTTAACTAATCTACACCTAATTCCAATAATTTTTTAGTTTATAATAATACTTTTCAAAATACTTATATACTCTTTTATATTTAATTACTCAATACTTTCGAGTTTTATAATATACAATTGATTAAATAAAAAAGACTAAATTTTAAAAATAAATATAACTTTTTGATAGATTCAATATTAAATTGTGGACTATAAATACCGTAATCAATACTCTATTAAATTATTTAAATTCTCCAATACAATAATTCTTCTATAAAACTCTTATTTCCGGCAGTTATAGTTAATTCTTTGATTTTTTTAAACTTAATAATTCAAATAAGAGTAAAACAGTAAAACGTACTTTTGCCCTTGCGATTTGGATCACTTTTTAGTCTATATCACAGTATTTCCTCTTAATTTTTAAATAGTGAACTTTTCGTTTCGAGGAGAGAGATTCTAAATTGAATAAATTTTATCAGTTTTACGTTTTCAACAGAGGTTGTGTGGCAGATAAGAACGTTATTCCGTAGCTGTTTCTGGCAAGCGTTGTGCAGAGGTGTGAGTAATTGTAAACCCTGTACGGCCTTGTTTGGAGCATTTTTCGCGCTTGTCCTGGGGGTGGACGGGATACGCCCGAAGTGCACACGGAATATTTAGAACGAGCCACTTAGTTTTTTCTGCCTTGAAGCGAAACGTGAACTAATCTTTTCTCTCATTTCTTTAATTAATAAATACTTGCAATTAATAAATTTTGAATAATTAATAAACCTTAAATTTCAAACTTCTTTCTCAATTCTTTTTTATAACTTTCCGACTTTCTTCTAATCAGTTCAGACACAGGAATTGGCTCGAGTGGCTTATCTCTGTTCGTTCTGTTTTGACCTTCTGCATCCGAGGGCGGCTTATCAAACTTTGATAGATTCCGATCTCTAGATAATTAATTGTTGTGAGAAACTATTTTGACGGAAAATACGAAAGTTAATACTTTTGATTTGATATTGCTCATATTATTTTATTGTTACCGTACCCTTCATATTGATTGATGCCGGATTAATAAATTGTTGGTAAATGGGTTTTGTTGGTGTCTCACTTATTTGTATTTGATTGCATTTGCCTTCTTCCTTAAATAATTATTAAGAATATACTAATCTAGTGTTGTAGGCTAATCTCTGTGTGAATCTCCTTTGTCTCATTAATTCATTTTGTAATATAAATACATATATATTTTTTGGCACATTTATTTCAATATAAACTTGGATATATATGAGGTATTAAATTGTGTGACCTGTCCAAAGAATGGATACCCCCGGCAAAGAAATTAAATTGCCCTCTTTCAAATTTGTCGACGGGAAAGGTGGTAGTCAGTACTTGATAGTGAATGGTTTTAAGTTTAGAGAAATAAGACAACTGAGATTGAGTGGATTGTTTTCCTTTCGATGCACTGTTTGTTCAAGCTCTCTCAAGATGGATCCAACCAAAACACAGATAGTGGAGTTGAAGGAGAATCATAATCACTCTGTTCATCAGAATGTCGCAACTCCCAACAAAATCCCCTTAGATATGAATTCCACACTTGATACAAATGATAGTTTAATTGAAATAGACGGTTCTACTGTAAGGGATGAGAATAGTTTAGCAGTAGACCCACCCACTGAGATCATTAATAGTGGTAATTGCAATGTAGACACCGAGGAGCTGAGTGATGTGAATAGGACTGATAAGGTTTTAAGGAATAATTCTAATGAATTGAAACAATTAATGGAATTCAAAATTACGGCTACCGAGTTGCTAGCTAAGATGAAAATCACTATTGAGGTATTAGAGGCTGACAATAAGGTCATTAGAAACGAAAATCTAGTTTTACAATCTAAATTGAATGAGTATGTAAATTTCTATTCTCCTGGTCATGTTGAACATGAGAATATGGATCTGGCTAACGATAGTAGTAGTTTTATTCATGTAAATTCTTTTCAAGCGCTTGATGAATCGGCTGACACTCACTTGATCGAAACTAAAAACCTCAAGTCACCAAATAATCGAAATTCTAATAAGTACTCTCGTGCCCAAAATAGAATAAAAAAACAAACTAGAATTCCTGAAAATAATTCAATCACAATGAAGAAGATTGACCACAAAATTACAAAATCGAAGAAATTTACAAATAAAAAAAGACTGTTGATAATGGCTGATAGTCATGGTAGGGATCTTGGTTGGGATCTGAATAATGACTTAGGTGAATATGGTTATGAGGTGTCTGTGATCGCAAGACCGGGTGCTAATTTCAATACAGTGACACGTGATATTGCTAACTTCACGAAAGATTTTGATTTCAATGACAGGGTGGTTGTACTTGCTGGAGCCAATGATGTAATTAATAGTACTAATCAACCGACTGAAGTTGACTTGCAGCCTATTGTAGAAATCTCGAAATATACAAAGGTGTCTATATCAACAGTGCCTTATAGATACGATAAGCCTCTTATGAACGTTAATGTGAAGAAATTGAACTCATGGCTATCTGAACAGATTTCTAATGCTGACTGTTTGGATCTATTGGACCTTGCGCACTTCGAAATAGATGATTACACACGACATGGCCTTCATTTGAATAAGGTAAGAGGAAAGGCAAAACTCCGTAAATACATAAAAAATCATCTGATAGGAGGTGCACAAACCATCAGTAGTACGGAAAACCTAAGTAACGAAAAAAATTGCAGAATTAATACAGTAGTTACTAAAAATATCCCAGTTTTGTGTAGTAATGATAGGGATCATTTTTTATAGGTTGCGAAATCTTCCATGTCAATTGTCAGGGATTATCAAATTTCAAATTAGAGTTAGAAGTTATGATGTCCTGTAAAACTTGGAATAATGACGTACTATGTTTAACCGAACATTGGTTGCGAGATTTCGAATTAAGTATGCTCTCATCATTGCCCGACTATAGATTGGTTGCTCACTTTAGTAGGAGAATAAAAGTACGTGGTGGCTCTTGCATATTTATTCGAGAACAATCTATTGATAGTTGCAAGGTCCGAAATGACTTGGGTTTGATGGCACTGGAAAGTGTATTTGAAATTTCAGCAGTAGAAATGAAACTGAAAACTATGCCGCTAAAAATGATAGTCCTTTGTGTATATAGAGCGCCAAACTCTAACTGCGATGATTTTATTGAACTACTAAGAAACGTTCTCTCTAAAGTTAATAAAGAAAATCGTAAATTAGTATGCATTTGTGGAGACTTTGATATAGATTATTGTAAAGACGACAAAAACAAAAATATATTAAAAAACCTGATATCAACATTTAACTTGAATAAAATAACCAAACGGTCCTACTAGAATAACTTCAAGCACGTCTAGTGAATTAGACTATATAATAACAAACTATGCACCGACCCTATGTAGAAGCGAGACAATTCCTTGTTCATTTTCAGACCATGAGGGTAGCAGTGTTAAATTTCTTGTTAACGATCCTAAATATATAGTCCCACCTGATAAAGTAACTAGTAAAGTCTGTAAAGGTAATGAAGAAAAAAAGATTTTACGTGTCATTAACAAAACTAATTTTGAACTCTTAAATCACGGACTGGCAAATGAAAATTGGAATACCGTCTATTATAGTAGAAACGTTGAAGATATGTACAACAACTTTTTATCCACTTACATAAATCATTGTAATAGCTCTGTTCCGGAAAGACCAGCAAAAATTATAAAAAAAAGACAGCTATCATGGATAACGCAGGGCATAAAAGTATCTGGAGAAAAGTTGAAAACAATGAATTCTCTACTAAAGAACCCAATTATGAGAGATTCAATGATCCATATTATCTCTGAAAATGGTATACGATATTTTAGCTTTACATCCTATTATAAACTATATAAGAGTATTTACAGGAAGGTTTTGAAAACAGCCAAAAAAAATAGCTGCCAATAAGTATATTTATAGTTCTAGTAACCAAACAAAAGCCATTTGGACATTAGTCAGAAATGAAACATGTAAGAGTAAAATTAATAAATCAGAGACTATTATAGCTACCGATACTGGGATTGTAAAAACTGGAAAAGAAGCTGCTGACCTCTTGAATAGATATTTCATAAATACGCCATTATCTATCCAGAGAGAGATAACACAGCATAATAATATTAACTTCCGAAATTTTTTAGATGTTAACACTTCCCGTACCAATAGTTTAAAACTAAATTCTTTCGATCCATTGACCTCTGAAGAGCTTCAGGAAACAATAAAGTCATTGAAAAATAAAAAATCTTATGATTGTCAAAATATATCAAATTATTTAGTTAAACAATCAGCCATGTCGATTTTAAAGCCACTTACATTCATTTACAATAGTTCAATGCAGACTGGCTATCTACCTTCAAAGCTTAAGCTGTCAAGAATCATTCCTATACATAAAAAAGGGAATAATGTCCTTCCTGAAAACTATCGTCCTGTTGCTAATCCTCCTGTTTTTTCAAAAATTTTCGAATATGTAATATTGAGGTGATTAAGGAAGTTGTAAAATCTGACAAAGCATTTATTGGAACGGTTCCACTTGTTACTCGGTCCGCTACTACGTAGACATCATGTCGTCATTTTCCGTCTGCGCTGTCGGTGACGTCACAGTTACGGTTCTACGGCACTGCTTTAATCAAGTTGGTTTCCTATATTATTCGCATTATTCATCATGTTATTTGCCGTTTCAATTTTAATATTTGTACTATTCGATTTTTTGGAATTTATTTTGTCTTTAGGTATCTTACTTTCTAGATATTTGTTACTTTTTCACCAAACGTTTGTAAACGTGTTACTTACGTTTCAAACACATCCGGCATGTCCCTTTTTCTGACCAGCATTAGCGGTTTCCTTGTCTTTCAATGGAGTCTAGTCGGTGTGCACATCTCGCGCCCGGTCTAAACTTTTCATCCAAATTCATCTGATCTACGGAACGTTTTTAAAAGTGAATTATTCTTTCAAATTAATTAGTTTATTCTATTCTTCAATTGTGATTCAATTATTCATTGATTTCTTCACTTATTTACTCTGATAAACTTTGTCAAAATTGCAACCTCGTGTGGGCGTTTATCGCTATTTATCTGATCTACGGAACGTTTTTAAAGTGTGAATTACTCCTTCAAATTAATTCGTTTATTCTATTCTTCAATTGTGATTCAACTATTCATCGATTTCTTTGCATATTTATGCTGATAAACTTTGTCAAGTTCACAACCTCGTGTGGGCGTCAATTGCCATTCTTCTAACAATTGGCTTCACCTCATGTAATTCAAACTTTCAAGTTCATCATCTCTACCGTTTGGAAATCAATCTAAAAATTCCACAACTTGAAGGTCGGATTATTCGTTTGGAATTCTACATGCTCCTGTTCACATTTCCACTGGGGGATTTGTCTGCTGTGGTGGACGCTTCCATTCTTGTCATCGCATGGCCAGATCACATCGTCGCTTGCTGATGTCCTGTTCCTTTGGGTATTGCGGATTCATTGCCTGTCTGCATCTCCTCTTCAAAATTTTATTCAGGTTACGTAAATCGTTCTATTCTATTTTCATTTACGTATGTATTACATAATTGTTTTATTGATGTCTATCTTGACATTCAATTCACTGAGGCCACTGACGCCTATTAATTGTTTTGTTGATGTCTATCTTGACATTCAATTCACTAAGGCCACCGACGCCTATTAATTATTCTATTGATGTCTATCTTGACATTCAAATCACTGAAGGCCTATGCCGCCTATATAATTGTACTCAATATTAACAACTATTTTCATTGGATTTGACAGCTACCCTTGGCTTTACAAGTGTATTAGTATGACCTATTCCACCCTCTAGGTTTCCTAATAATTGCGAAGTATTGCTACAACGCAGACTAGCTACAGTCGGATATGGGTCGGGGTCAGTAGCCGTACTGACAGGTGGAGATACCGGACCTACACTTCTCCCTCTATCCTGATTCTCTACCCTCTGCTTCTTTCGCAAGATTTTTACTTTCAGGGGGAGAGTGTTTACCCGTGGCGTTACTGGCCGATTCGGCCCTCGGCCTTTGGAATACAGGGTGGGTGTTAGGGGAGATTAAGATAACCCTATACAAGGAGACGGATCTGACTATCAGATCCCTACCAATAATTCTATTTATAAAGGTAGTACGCAATCTGAACCAACTGTGAATTGACGGCGAGCAAGCTGTACCTGCAAGCCCGGGATGTGGTTTTTCTATGGGGTTTAAGGTGAGGGCTATGGAGTAACGGTATGGCAGTACTATGGAGTTGTTAGTGATATTTAAGATATCGTCAAATAGGGCACGGTATAGGGTGTAAGCTATGGAGAATAGGGTGCAGGGTATGAGGTATACGGTATAGGGTGTAGGGAACAGAGAATCAATAATAAGATTATTATTCTCTACAGCAAATAAATATCTGCTCAATAATCCGCAATCTGAGAATTGCGCTCTAGCTCTCAGCAAGATCGATCTCTAATTTGCAACTGAGATCACGGGAAAATTCGTGAATTTTCCACAGGTAAAGCCAGCAAATAATATTTGCTATTAAAGAAGACAGGTTTCTAAGAATTTTAGAAAGGATTCGCGGGTCTGAAAACCTGCGACTAGGATGATCTCGAATCTGGAACTGAGATCAGGAAGGATTTTAACACAGGAAGAATTAAGAGAAAGAAAGAGAAAGGATGCCGCAGTCTAGAAACTTCGGCGAGGAAGTCCTCAAGCTGTACCTGAGAGCTAGAAGGATTTTAGAATAGGGAAAGTGAAGAGAAAGTAGGAGAAAGGATGCCACAGTCTAGAAACTTCGGCGAGGAAGTCCTCAAGCTGTACCTGAGAGCTAGAAGGATTTTAGAATAGGGACAGTGAAGAGAAAGTAGGAGAAAGGATGCCGCAGTCTAGAAACTTTGGCGAGGAAGTCCTCAAGCTGTACCTGAGAGCTAGAAGGATTTTAGAATAGGGACAGTGAAGAGAAAGTAGGAGAAAGGATGCCGTAGTCTAGAAACTTCGGCGAGGAAGTCCTCAAGCTGTACCTGAGAGCTAGAAGGATTTTAGAATAGGGAAAGTGAAGAGAAAGAAAGAGAATGGACGTCGCAGTCTAGAAACTTCGACAAGGACAAACTCAAGCTGCACCTGAGTTCTCTAGGAAAAGGATTGGACTTTTCCTACTTGGAATTACAGCAAGTCAGAAACTGCTAAGCGAATTTAAAATACAGGGCCACTCTATAGTATGAAAACCAAGCAAGGAAAACTTACTATAAATGACAATAATTTCTCTGCAGGGACAAAAATTAATCGAGAAAACTATTCTCAAAAGGAACAGGGATTTTCCCACAAGAATAAAAATTCAATGGAGAAAAATTACTCTTTAAACTAAAGGCCACCTTACTACAGAGAAGGAAAAATATACGGACTACCAGTCCTGACATACAATTACCTGAATCGACGTGGATACTGATACGGAGAATAGCGAACCGATTCCCACTTCCCGTATTATAATTAAAAACGTCGTGAAGCGACAGAGTCGAGGCTTATAAATTAAGTACTCAAAAATAATCTGCTATAAGAGCCTAGCTAAATTTCCCACTCAACTATTTGTAGCACAAACTTGAGATCCCTTACAGGTTTCAAAACCAAGGATAACTCGTTCACCCCCAGTGATACAAATTTAGGAAAAATAACTGACAAGAAAGAAAATCCCCCAGGAAGTTCTATCTTCAAATACAGTTGGCAATTCGACATACAATATTCCATTCACTAAAATACAGAATAGAATATTAACCCTCTAGTACACCACTATTGGGAGCGCCACAAGGAACGCAGCCGTACACAAACCCGTTCACCGAACAACTGCTTCTCTCCCAGGTCTTCTTGAAGCAGCACCCGGTCGCTGAAAATTAGGAGGCCGGGGGAAAAAAGCTTCCCGACCAATGAGAGTCTGAAAAGACGATCACGCCACTGGTCATGTGACAGGGTTTGACTCAGCTGCTCCTGATGCTAAGGGTGCAGCAAATGATGACAATGATACTAATTGCTACACTAATTCAGGCCGGTAAACAATATTTCTATTCCAGAAATTTCATGAAGAGCGATACCAACCCGACTCGGTAGCCGCTTATCGTTTTGATGATATGGCTGCTGCTGATTCATAGGGATTGGCGACGATGGTGATGATGCATATACACAACTGCAAATCTAACAAAATATATCTGGCAGTCGATCCTATTCCTATGCTAAAATAGAATAAATTCGCTAAATTATACATTAGACGACGGCTCTATATTCGTCACAAAAATTCACTTTGTGACAAGTGATATTCTGAGGCCACTGACACCTGTTAATTGTTTTGTTGATGTCTATCTTGACATTCAATTCACTGAGGCCACCGACGCCTATTAATTGTTCAATTGATGTCTAACTTGACATTTAATTTACTGAAGGCCTATGCCGCCTATATTTTAATGTATTCTATTTGTTGAGCACTATCTACAGCTCATTGTCATTTGTTATTATTCCTTTTGTACTATTGATGTCTATCTTGACATTCAATTCACTGAGGCCACCGACGCCTATTAATTGTTCAATTGATGTCTAACTTGACATTTAATTTACTGAAGGCCTATGCCACCTATATATTACTGTATTCTATTTGTTGAGCACTATTTACAGCTCATTGTCATTTATTATTATTCCTTTTGTAAATCATTGTCATTTATTATTATTCCTCTTGTAAATCATTAAGATTGAATTTTGTAGCAGTAGCTTTTTCATTATAGCACTCAATTTATATTCGCAATTCAGGTATCATTAATATTACCTTTTCGATTATTGTCAGGCTTCAATGGTCATTAATGTCATTGACCTAATCTCATTTAAATTTTGTATTTCCCCAACGTTTTTTATCACATGGTAATTATCCCAAGATTTCTCGACTCAATCTACTTACTATTGTTTTTGTATGTGGCCATCTGCCTATTATTATTTTATTATTATTAAATCTTATCTTGTTGACTCATTTAGTCTTTTATTGGCGTACTTACCACACTTCAAGCTATCATTATTTTTATGCACAGAATTCAAAGATTTATTTGTAGATATTAATACCAACTATCATTCACAGTCCACTGCCCTGACCTTGGATTCTGTCATAATAATTGGTCCTCCGGGCCGGATTTCTTGATCCAGTGTTTACCTAGGATAATTGTTAATTTTTATTACCCATTTCTTGGTCCATTGAACCTTAGGGTTTCAGTGACCATGTGCCTAATAGTCTAGCTTGACGCCAATGATTAGGTCCCACTCTAGAGTATATTTTATTCCATTGTACCTTTGTATGTTTATATTGTTTAATATTAAGCATTCACACACTTGTTTCAAATTTTCAGTACTGGCTGCAACTCAAAGCATGCTGCAACGTGTATGCACCAGCTATCAACTATCTTGTACCCTGAGAGACTGAACCGCACTGAACTGGTCACAGACAGCTATTGCGCATTTAGAAAACAACACACGGCAAACTACACCGCCTTGCGAGCTCGCTACTTGACTCGCTGCACAGCAAGCTTGATACAACTTGCTTCAAACGCACAGGCGTGCCTCTCTGCATACTGGACCAGCGCCCAATGTTGCTTGTTGGCGCAGCAATCGCATTGCTACAGTGCAGCATCGTTTCGTTCACTCAGGTTTTTCTGTTAGTTTTTAAGCATGTCCGATCATGAGGAAGATTCACTTCCTGAGCCTTCTGCTCTTTCCAATGCAAGAGACAATTTACACCACGAAATAGATTGGTTCATAACCAGCTATAGCGATTATGTTGTGGACACTGAAGCCACTTATTATCAATTGTTGACTGTCAAAGACGAACTAGGTTCACTTAGAATTAAGTATGATAAAATCCATGAACAGTTATGGAATTCAGAGTTGCAAGCACAAGACACTTCAACTCATTTTGAAATACTTAATAAGTTTATCTCCATTACCTCTAAGGCAAACGCTGCATTAACTGCTTTTGAAAGCAGACAACGCAACAATGAGGCCACTGCTGGTGCTTCCCAGTGGCCAACATCTCAAAACTCACATTTGGCAAATTTTCAGTTGCCTCAGATTCTGCTTCCACACTTCAATGGGGAGCTTTCAAAATGGCAAGCATTCTCAAGTGCTTTTACCAATATTATTGGTAATCAGGATAATATTAATGACTCATTGAAATTTTTCTATCTTCGTCAATCACTCAGTGGTGAAGCTCTCGCTAGAGTGGAACACATTGAAGCTGACAAAAATGGTTTTCAGCTTGCATGGAACCTCTTAAGGGAGAGGTATGACAATAAGAGATTAATTGCTGCCAGGCACGTCACGGCAATTGAATCTCCTCCTACCATAAAACGTAACTGTCCGCAATCATTACGGGCATTCATTGACTTTTGCAAGTCCCACATTACCGCGCTCGAAGCGCTTCAACTTGGAGTCCAAATCAAGGACTTATTGTACATGCACAAAATGTTGTTGCAGTTGGATACTGCTACTGTTCGAGAATGGGAAAAGAGTGTTGGTATACACGACATTCCCACCATTGATAAATTTTGGAATTTTTTGGAATCACAATGATGCAAAATCATGGAAGCTGTTGCTTCAAGCTCAGCTAACCATCATCAAGGAAATGTACAGCAAAGTACATCCAACTCGGTTGGTGCTCATAGCAAGCCGAAGTTCAATCAAAATCAATCGAATGTTCAAGCTAGGATGCAGGTTACTACCTCTTCTATGTCACCTTGTAGTTTTTGTAATTCTGTTGGTCATTTTCCAAACCGTTGTAATGAATTATTGAAGTTGCAGGTTACTGATCGTTGGAATGCTGTCCGAGTAGGCATGATTTGGGACTTCAAGGAAGCTTTTTTGCTCGAAATCCCCTCCCCCCTCTCCCCCCTCGTCCATCCCGCCTCCCCTTCCCCCCGCCCGCAGGGTGGGGGGTGTTCTAAAAATAGATTTCCCCTTCCCCTTGTCCAGTGGTGGTGAGGGGGATGAAAAGAGATATCTCTCTCTCTCTCCCCAGGTGAGGGGAAAAAAAATTTCCCTTTTTGGAGGAAAAATTCCCTCTCTATACTGACAGATTAAAGTGAATCCATATTTCTACATCTAATGCTATACTGACAGATTGAAGTGAATGCTAGATGAGGGAAAAAATCTCTTTGAGAAATTCCCTTGGTGACAGATTAAAGTGAATTCATATTTCTACATCTAATGCTATACTGACAGATTGAAGTGAATCCATTTCGCTCTAATGCTATACTACGATGGGAGACTCAAGAGAGAGAGAGGAGGATACGGCCCCCTCGCTTCTCACAACCAGCAGTCTAGACAGATGCTTTCTCCTTCTTTTACTCGGCCCATCTCTTTCCCGCACCCTTCTAAATTCCTTCTTTATTACGAAAGGCGAGTAAAGGAGATAAGGAGTAACTAAGTTCCATTTTGATCGAGCGTTCCTATACTGTAGTAGTGAAACGTTTCTCTCTGCCCAGCATTACGAAAGTCGAGTAAGGAAGAATGTTATACTAGCGAATCTAGTATAAGTTCTATAATGGGTCATATTATGCTTGCTTTCCAACTGCCAGTCAAGAGTTCAATCAAACTGATTATGAATGTGTAAAAAATTGAGCTCTTTTGCTGTACAAACATGGCAGTCGTTTAAGTGTTTTCTCCGACAATATGTGTCTAGATGAGGCACTCGCTCGTGGGCGTGTGCCTCATCTAGACACATGCGCTCTGCTCCCTGTGAGGTCCCTTTCTAAGCCCGATAACTCCTGCACCGAAAACCGTTACATTCCGTTACATGAAAAAATGTCTAAATCGATTTATGTGACAAGTGTTTACTCGTTAAAGTTCACTCTCTCTCACACATCCTTTTACAAGATTTATTGATATAGTCAGAAATGTCTAGGGTGAAAACCATAGGTTACTTCACTCACACAAGTGTTTATACAATCAATCACGGAGGTGTAGACTGAAATTTGAAACTATAGGTGTTAAAGTTCACTCTCTCTCACACATCCTTTCACAAGATTTATTGATATAGTCAGAAATGTCTATGGTGAAATTTGAAACTATAGGTGTTAAAGTTCACTCTCTCTCACACATCCTTTCACAAGATTTATTGATATAGTCAGAAATGTCTATGGTGAAATTTGAAACTATAGGTGTTAAAGTTCACTCTCTCTCACACATCCTTTCACAAGATTTATTGATATAGTCAGAAATGTCTATGGTGAAATTTGAAACTATAGGTGTTAAAGTTCACTCTCTCTCACACATCCTTTTACAAGATTTATTGATATAGTCAGAAATGTCTGTGGTGAAATTTGAAACTATAGGTGTTAAAGTTCACTCTCTCTCACACATCCTTTTACAAGATTTATTGATATAGTCAGAAATGTCTAGGGTGAAAGCCATAGGTTACTTCACTCACACAAGTGTTTATACAATCAATCACGCTCGTCTAGCCTGAAACAACATATGGTTCACTCTCTCTCACACAACTCAAGATTTTATGTTTTCGGACCCAATATAAAGTCTTTATATTTGACCAAATCCATTTTTTCTGTAATAATTTCCACTACCTGATGTTCGGAAAGGTTATGATCTTTTGCCTCAATCCAATTCATGTGGAAAGACACCTCGGCATATTTGGATACAATGTCAAGTGCGATTCTGTGGATGAATAAACTTAGGTACTCAATGAATGGAGCCGAACATTGCAGTCTCATGACAGTACCCTCTTCCGAATTTTTAATTGCCTCAGCTATTTCATCACGAATGCTTTTCACAGCGACTCCCATCTCGTTTTTCTTAATAAAATCTCCAATATCATTTTTAGTTGCATACTTTTCTGCAATTTGATTAATTAGAATAGCAATAGCATCTTTTGTAATGAACTGTTCAATTCCCTCCATAATATTAGCTTTTATTGCACTCGCCATTTCAGATAATCGTTTTTCAAACTCTTCCTTTGTTAATGAAGAACTAATCAATTTCTGCAAAGTAGATTCTAAATATTGCTTATCAATTGCCGATGGCTGTGTTTCATTTACTTTAGTAAAAATTTCTGTACTAAGTTGTTTCAATTTAGTATTGAGATAGTTTCTGTCCAGCACCTCCAAATTCTTAATTTTATCTGATACGGCTTTTAATTTTTCATCTAAATAAGCTTTATCAACTTTATCGTTGTTAATACTGAGCAACTGAGATGAAAAGCTGTCTGTTAAAGTTTTCACTTCTCCTAGAGCAGATTCTAAATTTTGTGTTCTCTCTGCAATAGCTTTATCGATATTTGCACTGAAATTTTGTAATGTACTTAGAATATGTTCTCTTTCAATTATGCTCACTCCAATATTCTTTGTATTTTCCGAAACGAGTTTGGTTATTTGCGAATCTAAATAAAATTTCACAGCTTCGCTGATTCCTTGTTGATTTATCGATTCAATTATCTTCTGTGTTATCGAGTCAATATCACACGTAAGATTAGCAAGAGCTCCGCTAGCACTAGCCGTATCAATTCGTCCGAATCGATGTAGAGTCATCGTGACACTAAACAATTAATTTTGCTTCTTTTAGCTCTTCAATTATAGACGCGATCTCCACATCATGCCCGGTGTTGCCAGCAGCTTTTGAGGAATAGAGTAAATTTAATCTTTCCACTAATTCGTCAAAATTATCAAAGTATTGATAAATTCTATCATGAGAATTATTTTTTGCAAATTTCAATAAACCCCACCCCTTCTTTTTACTAATTTTTTTACTTGGAAATAACTTTTGAATCATTTGCGATTTAATTCCCTGATTTCGTTTAACATAGCCTCTTCGATCTAAATGTATACCTGTAAGTGTTAAGATTTTTTTATACTTATCCAGATCTCTCTCATTATAAAGATTTGAGTTTGGTCTCGCACTGAATAATAACTCAAGTAGACCATGTGTTAAACGAAATCTTTCATTATTAATATCTATATAACCGTTATCGAATATTACTTGCTGATTTCCAATATAATACACATCATCTTTAGAATTATATGAAATTCCATAACTGATTGAATTATTCAATTTTTCCGCATGAAACGTTTTTAGATATTGTGACAGCACATCATCGTTTCTGCTAGAACCAAGCAAACTGTTTTCAAATTTAGTCGAGCTTAAAAAATTGTCTGTTGAACTCTCATAACTCTGTTCATCCCCCTCTCCATTATCATCAATTTCCATACTCTCCTCTTTTACTTCTTCCTTTTTTGGTTTTACACCAGAGTGTGAGAATTTGTTTTATCCCAGTTCAATTATGGGCTCTATCAACGGGGAGAGCGTTTTCCTATTATATTCCTCCGATCGCCTTTCAAAATTGACTAAGCTTTTATGCTTCTCTCTAATTACTTTCCTCAATTTCTTAATCTTTTCGATTAAGCCAATGTTCTTTCTATTCAGTTTTCTGCTGCTGTATGACAACATGTCTGCACAAAGAATTAATCTCTACTGAACGGTAAGAAACGTATCGAGCGAATCTCGGTACTTGCCGCTATTAATTCCACACTCGCTCATAATAGTTAGAAAATTATGAGGTTTACGATTCCAAACTGCATGACAAAGTTTAACGAAATCTTTATAAGAAATATCTGCTTCAACATGATCTCTGTGAATTAATTTCAGACTCAATAAATCTACCTTGAAGATTATAATCATATTCGCATTGTCCCTAGTGAAATGTTTCTGTGTAGCTCCATAACTCTGAATTAAATATGCAGTGTCAATATTATGATGTCGTCCCATGGTAAAATATTCTCTTATTTGAGGTACGTGATTAAGTTGGAAGTCGTCGAATATGACAAGAGAAAATTGTTGAATTTTGTTGGGGTGAGGTATAGATTCCGAATTGCTGTTTATATGAAATTCAATACCCTTCATTTTTGAAAAGACTTTTCTCAAAAACAAGTACTTATCTTGATACTCGCTCTTCGTGTGCAAGTATATAGTTTTAAATCTCAACCCATTCTTTGAAAAAATTAAATTAAATAGTAAATTGGTCTTGCCACAACCTGAAGAGCCTATTATAAGGATCCTTGCATTATGTGGTAATAACTTACCATTTTTACACCATGTTGGCATTTCTTTCTCTCTTATAACATTGTCGAAATTTACTATCGGAATCATGTTAGTCACGTGTACAGCATGTGATCTGATAAGGAACTGATAAGTTATCAGAGAGGATCACAGCACATGGCGCTCTCTTTCCCGCAGCCTCTTCACGAGAATGCATCTGTTGGTTGAGGCTTAGCAAATTACGAAACTTGAAATGAAAAGCAATGTTTGATGAGGAGCTATTATATTTTCAACGAATGTACATCATGATATTTACACTGAATGGAATGTATTTGCAATAGATTATTTACAATAAATGTACATGATATTTACAATAGATTATTTACAATAAATTTACATGATATTTACAATAGATTACAAAAGATTATTTTTCATCTAATAGTTGATCCTTACTAATATAACTAGGTGTTGAAAACCCAATCCATTTCACTAACAATCCTTTTTTATCACGTTTTAATATTTTTTCAATCAAATACACTTGTCTCTCCGATTCGTTTAATTGTGTTTTTTTAATTTCTTCTGCATAAAACCTACCACTAATTACTTCTCCGTTTAGATCTCGTAAGCTATACGTTACAGGTTGAGAAGGAAATATAGAATGAATTACAAAATACTCTGCGCTCCAGTTTATGTTATAAGATTTATCGAAAAGAACCCTTTTCTTTGAGATTCGTACAACATCTCCTAGCTTAAATTTCGGTTTTGAATTTTTCAATTTATATCGTCTATTGAATGCAGAATTCAATGACATTAAAACATGATTACGATCTTTTTTCCCCACATCTTTAGGTTTCATTCTTATGGATGAATGCATTGTTGCATTATAATCACGAACTAAACTGTCTAGTTGAGATATCCAGTTTTTGGTTCCATGTTCAGTTAAATATCTATAAATTTTTGCTTTAAGTGTTCTATTAAACCTTTCAACTATGGAGGCTTTCTTATCGGTAAAAACATGATAATGTTTAATACTATATCTATCTAATAACGCTTTAACTTTTGAATTAAAGAATTCTGTTCCTTGATCTGTTTGGAACAGCTTAACTCCCTTATTTTTAGAAATAATTGGTTTGAGAGCGTTAAATACAGATTGGCTTGCCTTGTCTTTAAATGGTACACAATATGCAAATTTTGAAAAACAATTAATAACAGCTAAGATATATTTGTAACCCTTATTAAAACGCGATAAACTCGTCATCTCAATGAGATCGGCTTGAAGCAAGTCTTTTTCACTTTTCAACTCATATTTGCGAGTGGGATAGTTCACACGCGGCACGCTATGAAGCTCTAAAGCTAACTTAGATCTAATAATATTCATGATATAGTCAAATCAGTGGTGTCGGATGATTGTCATGGGACATACTGAGCAATCAGTTCACAGTTGGCACTCTATAATGTCCAAATGGGAGAGTATCAACACCATTCTCAGCAATATACCTCTTATCATCATAAGGGCTCAAACAGATTTTTGCACATTCAACCTGATACATGCTGTGATTATAGGATCTTAACATATTAAATTTTTCTACATGTTCACTACGTTCAAACAATGATTTCTTATATAAATTAAAATTAAGTTTTCTATATTTCACTCCGCTCTGTACACCCTTTGCTATACATTTATTTACAGGTTCTTCATTCTCGTTACATACTAAAAATGAGTAAAGTTTGGATCTAAGTCCAAGAAATTTATGGACAGGTTTTGACCCGGTCTCATCCTTGAACTTTCCTACAACTTTATTTCTCTCCATGGAAAAGCAAGGGTGGGAAGGTGGATAGTTAGAAGTATCGAAAAGGGACAAATTTTCTCTAATCAACTGATACACATCTTCGACTTTTAGGTTTAGAAGAAAACTGTCGGTGTCAGTCATACACAGTTCTATACGATCCCACGGTATAATTTTTTGTAATTTACAATAGAAAAAATCGTACATATGGAATTTACTCAACTCCAGTACAGAAAAGCCGGAATAGACAGGCTTGTTCATTTTAAGTTCCAACTTACGAGAGAAAACCGCGATCACGTTCGGACTAATTATTTGCCAGCGTTTACATAGTGGATTTGAAATGTACTTATCTAACCGTTTTTCATCCGTGATAATTTTAACATTCATTTGCTTACGACTACTTTGAATAGTTTTTCCATATATCAAGTTACAACAGGCCTTAAAGAAGGATATTTCAAATTTATTTTTCGCGTTCTGTCTATTCCGGATATTGAGGTCGATGTAGCTTTTCAGCCAGGGAGATTGGGAAAAGCTAATGACGCGATGCACTTTCAATAATTTCAAACCGAGCTGAAGGTAGAGCTTTAAATTGACATAGTGAACAATGTACTTTTCACGATCGAAAAGTGTGTTCATGAGCTTTTTGGTTCCAGTTTGACCGTTCTCATTTGTTTGGTAGTTCGACAGCAATTTGCGCGGCGGCATTTAGTGGAGAGGTGCAAGGGGGAAGCTGGCATGCTTATCATGTAACTCTTGAGGGTACTTGAGATCACATTCTATTATATATCCGGTTTCTGAATTGCTGTCCAAATTCGCGAAATCAAAGCTGGAAATTTCTTCCTCTGAGAGGAATTTGAAATTTCCAACAGGTAAGCTTCGGCTCATAGCTTCCGAGTATAAACTGTTTGCATCGATATAAAGCAGATAATTACTCGGTTTTGAAGGGTCGTATGTTTTGGGTAGATGTTTGTTATTTGCTTCGCAATAACGTTTACCGATAAATGAGACCCCACCCCTCATCACTGCCTCAAACATAAGATGCATGTCAGGATGAGTAATCAATTCTAGTTCGACTTTAGTGTGTTTCAGCATGCAATTCCAGGTGAAGTGGGCGAGAGAAAGAAAATGGGTCACATCGAGTCCGTATGAGCTAAAAAGCGTAGACCTCATGGATTCAAAAACTACCGCTAATAGCATTACGTCCAAACATAAATAAAAATCGTGATATTCACCCAGATTTTTTAGCTTGAATGTTGAGAACACTCTTTGCGCATGCTCATATTCTTCGCGAGACAGAGGTGTATCAGTTAAATCGTTATGAAAACATTCGATGGGAGGAAGCGATGTTTCTGCGAATTTTTCTGGACAGCTCATGTACGAGTAGGGATATACTCCTTTTTTCAACAAGAGCTGTCTGTGTTCGCGAGGTGGATCATGAAACACCGAAAATAATCGTTCGAACTTCTTTTCCATGTCTGTACTTTCTACCAAATTACGCACCAATACTTCCAAGGATTCAGACATAAACTTGTAGGAATCTAAAAATTTAATTTTGCCTACTGAAAGTGTCAAAAATCTCTCTGACGTATTTGCGATGCAGGAAATTTCTTTTTTACATTTACCGAGCGATTTCAGAATAAAATGCGAATCAAAACCGGAGAAATTATGAAAATAACATGATATGTACTCCGGAGTACGAGCTGTTAAATTACAATAAACATGTGCCGCACACAAGTAATTACCGGTTTCATGCGCGTGGTGACGACATTTAATATCGGTGTCTAAAAACGGTTCAGCACAAAGCCCGCAGTTTACTGAATTTTGAAATTCACGTTCTTGACTTTCGGATAAAGCTTGCATCGGAATTTCTCGTTTCATATCCTCATACAAAATGTCTCCGAGATCTGTAATTTCCTGAAGAAATTTCTCCATGATTTTTTTGTCTAAACTACTCGATCTATGGAGTACAGGTCCGTAGGCGATTTCCCCGTT
This sequence comes from Nilaparvata lugens, assembly GCF_014356525.2. NCBI lineage: Eukaryota > Metazoa > Arthropoda > Insecta > Hemiptera > Delphacidae > Nilaparvata > Nilaparvata lugens. Next base: position 101,485,037 of record NC_052518.1, read on the forward strand.
AACATCTATAACAACGAAACAATAGCCGCAGGGAATATGACGCGCCGTTTTCTTTGTGTAACTACGAGTAACTTCATCAGAATCGGAATCATCATCATCATTAATATTCACAACGTATGTTTCTAAATCCGCGTAAATGGTGTACTTTTTCTTCAACGTCGCGCCTAGTTTCTTGAATTTAATTGTCTCTCCGCGTTTAGGATATGAAACGCGTTGGGATTCAAACTTGGAACAAAGTTCCACATGTTTCAACAAATTTGCTTCAGCATCACAATTTTTAGTTTTGTTTGATGTAAATCTATGGAAACAAAAATTGCAAATGTGTACTTGACCATGATGTTTTGAAAGGTGGGAGAGAAGACGTGATAGACCGTTTTTCCCGTTTGCGGTATTTACTAAACAGAAATGAGTTTTTCCTGCATCGCCTTTTAGCATTAAAAGATTAATTTGGTGTTTACGCGTGCGGAAAATGCTTGTACGGTAGGGGAAAAACTTTTTGTTGTCATACGCGATGACGTGAATTGCAATGTCCGGATTGAGTATTTCAAATTTCTTAATATCGCGTGTCGTCACCGGGAAATTTACACCTCGCGTATTGAGTCTGTGAGCAAACTTGCTCAAATACTTTACAGTCAGGTGTGAGTCCTTTGGCTTCTGATGGAAATACGCGAGCACTGACCATAAAAAGCATTTTTCGTCAGAGAGATTTTTGACATTTATAATGCATTTTTTGTTTTTCAAAAACTGGGGTGTTTGAATGAAACTGGATGTGTATATAGGATTAAATTTAATCACGTTCACATCCAGTGATTCAATTTTCTTTAGCACCCATCCACTCCCATGTCTTACGAAATTTTCGAAAGATGAGAGGATTTTTTTCACAGCCAAGAAAAAATGCTCATTAAAATCTTCATAGTTCTCAAGCACGTTTAGCGCTATGTTGGAGTAACTATGTAGATTTATTAGAGATGAGACAGAGTCACCAACCTGCTTGTCATCCATCACCACTAATTTATACAGCAAAACGTTTAAGACTATAAACCACTTAACATTCCCATCATGGCGTGCCGCATGTTCCCTAATTATATCGAAAACTCGACGTTTCGAGCTCTCTAGCACGTTGGTAATGTCGATATCCTCGTCATCGAGGGTGATGCGATGGCGGGCTGCGCTTGAATTGATGCCACGTAGTCTGCGTTCCCTCGGCATGATTCTGAAAAACAAAACGATCAGGATGAGATAGAGTACAACAACATGTTTAGTTGTGAATTGACATTGGTAGAAGAAGGGTGTGTGAAAATGATATCTCAAGATCACATAATGTTGTATGAAAGATTAAGATTATTATCTTTTGATAAAAGATGGTTGAAATCTTCTCCGCATTTGTCCGCGGAAAACATGGCGAAAGAGGGATTTATATTCTCATCTCCACCAGACATTGTGCGATGTGTATTTTGTTCAATTTATTTGGGAAAATGGGAAGAAAGTGACATACCAGCAATAGAACATGCAAGGTACAGTCCGAACTGTAGAAGGAAAGATAATATAACAATTGAAGAGGAGAATTTCGATAATAATATTCTACGAGAATATGAAGAAAGATATTCAACTTTTAATTGTGTAGAAGATTCATCCGTTCAAGGAGAGTATTTTGAAAAGCATCATCATTGTGACTTTTGTAAATCATTATGCAATAAAGCAGAGTATTTTGCGAGAAATGGTTATTTCTTACATAAAAATCCATTCTATCTGCAATGTGTCTATTGCAAATATATTATGGAAAATCCATTTGAAAAAGTAATACATTTACCGTTTTGTTTATATGAAGAGTGTGAGAAAGAAGAGCGGGGCTTGGATGTTCCGGATATACCATATTCTAAAGATGAAGTAAAATCGCATGCATGCAGTATATTGTAGAAGGTTTTTTCTCCTCCGAGGACAAAAACTGTCCTCGGAGGACTATTTTCCTCCTCAGAGGATAAAATCAAAGTAAAAATGTACTTACATGTAGTGGTTGATGCTGCGTGAATCTCCTCAAGTGTAGATAGCGGGCTACAGGTGTAGATAGCGGGTTACAGGTGTAGATAGCGGTCTATGCTAGAGCTGTAGATAGCGCCCTATGATTGATTCCTCTCAGCTGTCTTGTCTCGACGAGAGCTCAACTGGTTATGAGGTTCAGAACTCGAGTTGAGAGGTGAGAAAATGCTGTGAAAACAATGAAATATTTAATAACTGAATCGAGAAATGCTATTCCTCTATGACGTGAAATATTTAATAACTGAATCGAGAATGCTATTCCTCTATCTTGAAATGTTGTGAAATATTTAATAACTGAATCGAGAATGCTATTCCTCTATGGTCTGAAATATTTATTAGAAATAGAGTGCTATAAAGTACAATAAATTATCGCTAGAGTGTGCTTTTCATAATAATAATAAGCTAGAGCAAGGTAATCTGTTAGTAGCGATCTTGTCTTTGCTGATACAACATCAAGCTACTGTACTGAGATGGATAATGTGTTTGGTGTGGAGTCTGAGTTAAAGTCTTCAGATTTGTGCGTTCAATTCATTATAGATAGACATTTTAATCAATTAAGTGAATACCATTCTGTTCCTTTAGAAAAAATGAGATATCAATATAAATTAAGTGAACTCTTGGACACACACCTAGATATATTGCAGCGATTAGCAGAAAAAGGATGGACAAATCTACAATATTTAACTTTTGTGAGAGATTATGAAAAATTAGGTTCTTGCTTCAGTGATGGATACGATCATATTCTTGTTTGTGATTTATATGGTACATCATATGATAAATTCTGGGGGAATGGGGACCGCCCAGATTCATATAAATGTGAGTGTGCAATCCTTAAACAGTCTATCAATAGAATTAAGAAGGTTATAATAGAAAACAATGCTCATTTAACAGAAGAACAATTAAATCAACTTATCTGGAATTTTTTACGAGATTCTGCAGATGAGACAGGGTTAGAACAGGATTGACAAAGAAAGATCAAAATCAAGTATGTGTGCAATATTGTAAATAAATGAAATGCAACAACTTTGCTACTGTAATACATTAGATTGGTTAAATATTAAAATGCGTTATCTCATTGATGATAGAAAACACTGACAAGATAAGATTCATGTTTGAAAAATGAGGTCCTCTTACTTCCATGTTGAAGGATCTAACATTGATTTGAATTATAAAATTAGAATCAAGCTAGATGTTTTATTCCCGTAGACATGGGGGATTTCAGCTTCTAGCAGGTGAAGTCTCATGCTGAGTTCTAGACGAGATTTTTTTTTTTCGTCTTCTAACACATGGATGCTATTTGAAAAATGATCGTGTGTGGGATACTTACAATCTGATAACGATCTGGGAGCACGTGTTGTTGGGGAGAAATTCGAATTTTTTTCGCCTTGTAGCACACTCTCGCTCGCACGTGCCTGGAACAGAGAGAGAAACGTATGCTATATAAACACAAGTGATGAGAGGAAAATTATCATTCACATCAGAGACAGATTTGAGTATACTTCACACATCGTACGAGATGAGTTCTCCATCGTTCATCTTACCAGATAGCCCACCCCCGCAGCGTGTGCTCAACTATTGGCAGCGCAAAGCTGCCGAGTCGTGTGCCGGCTTATCTGCTGCTGCTGCTGCCGCTGCCGCCTCCGCTGCCTCCCCCGCCTCCTCCTCCGCCTCACCCCTGAAGAGACAGGGAATCTTCGTACAACGAGAGAGGGGTGAGGAGATCATCATCGGGGACAGTCCTCTCCCTCAATCATTACCGACTACCTGGGCACTGCGCCGTGCGGTGCTGACAACCCTATCAAACAGCATCAGGGAGAGGCAGGCGAAGAGGAAATTAACGTTCGAGGAGCCTGAAGTTAGCGGGGAAGAGGAGGAGGAGGTGCTCACTCAATCAAAGGTTAGTTTCAACAAATATTATTATTATTATTGTATTAACATGTAATGTGCACAAAATCTTTATAAAATGTGAATTTTTAAAACTAATTTCTAATGGATAAAATCTCTTGCGTGCATTACAAGTCATTACTGATTCTTATACTGTGAGCGAAGACTGAGCTTGACTTCTAATTGTGCTATCAAAACAATTCGAACACAGATAAATTCTCATGATGGTTGCATTGAAATTTGTGTAAAAATTCAAAACATGTTTTAGTAATTTTGATAATAAATTCGAATATGTTGCATGAAACAATTCAATTATCTACCAATTTGAATTGAGTTCAAGTAATCGGAGAATTTCCGAGTTATTACTTATATATATATATATTACTTACTATATCAAATTACTGATTCGAATAATACATAAACTGTTTATAATATTCCGTGTGAAACAAAATTATTGTTGATAAAAATGAACATGTAATGAACTGAAATATTGATTCGAATAATACATTGTTATTAGAATTATGAAAAATGCATTCACATGCATAAACTGTTTATAATATTTCGTGTGAAACAAAATTATTGTTGATAAAAATGAACATGTAATGAACTGAAATATTGATTTGAATAATACATTGTTATTTGAATTATGAAAAATGCGTTCACATGCATAACTGTTTATAATATTTCGTGTGAAACAAAATTATTGTTGATAAAAATGAACATGTAATGAACTGAAATATTGATTCGAATAATACATTGTTATTTGAATTATGAAAAATGCGTTCACATGCATAAACTGTTATAATATTTCGTGTGAAACAAAATTATTGTTGATAAAAATGAACATGTAATGAACTGAAATATTGATTCGAATAATACATTGTTATTTGAATTATGAAAAATGCGTTCACATGCATAAACTGTTTATAATATTTCGTGTGAAACAAAATTATTGTTGATAAAAATGAACATGTAATGAAGTGAAATATTTTTTGAGTCAATTATCTAGCAATTTGAATTGAGTTCAAGTAATCGGAGAATTTCCGAGTTATTACTTACTTTCAATTTTGAATAGTGAATCTGTTGAGCAAGTTCTCCCTCTCTCGTATGATTTTATAACCTGAAACAAATAAGAGTCTAATGAAATATTTTTTCAACAGAAACGTGTTCCGGAAGAGAACTCATCCATGCTACCGCTGATGGAGGAGGTGCGTCGAAGGGAGGAGGAGGAAGCGGAGAATGAGATGGACGTGGAGACGGAGGAGTTGCTCGCCATTATAAATCATACTGAGAAACCGTGGACGTCTCTCCGGCAGTTGGTGGAGGACACGCCGTACCCCATCGTGGGGGTATGGCAGATTACCAACCAACATGGTCGCCGGGTAATTTTAAAAGTGCATTTAACATCTGTACGACTGACGGACATATACATGCCGGAGAGGTATAGCCGCGGTTTGACCTCCAAAGACATTGAACATTTTAACAAAAATTGTAAATCCCTATGTCTCTTTGTGAAGCATGTTAATGCTTTTTTGACAGACATAAATATTATTAAGTGCAAAATTAGCAAATTTGGCATTTGACAATATTTATGTCGGTGAGCATTAACATGTTTTGCATTAAATATGTTATGTAATAGTAGTGTTCAATAAAATGTGTCCATATTTGATAAAAAATTGTTTTCAATTCTTACCTGTTGTTGCCGTTGTTGATAAGTTCGTAATGAATAGTAGAAACACGCAGAAGAAGAAATGCTTCAGCTGCTCTGTTGTGAATGATATTCAAATAAGGTGAGTGCGTCTTTTATAGTTTGTTGTGAGCATGCTCACTAGTCTATTCCGCTACACACACACACACACACACACACACACACACACACACACACACACACACACAGCCGTGCAGGCAAGTGCTGGCGGCTTCTCGCTCCCTCCTACATTAGCACGTGTTCGCACGTGCTCCTACAGATGTGGGTGGGCCAGCATCATTTCTCCCCTTTTCAAATCGCATTCACCTTTCAGATTTGAAATAATATTCTTATCATTCAAGCAATGTATCATAGCAATCATGGTATGAATTCATTTCCAACTCGATTGAAAATTAAACCAATTCAAGTTGGTGTATTGATTAATTAACCTCAGTTAATGTTCAACCATTGAGTTGAAAGGTAATGAAAAATGGTATGTAGGAGAAAAAAGCAGAGTTCGAGGAAACGGGGTAAAGGAATCTTGAGTTCAGCAGCAAGAGTTTTTAAAGGTGTGTCAGGTTTGGCAGGTAATGTGACATCAACTATTTTAAATAAGGTAATTGATAACCTGGGGGAAGAATATCATATTCCGGGATACGAGTATTGCGGACCGGGGACCAAGGTTAATGAAAGGTTAAAGAGAGGTGATCAAGGTATAAATTCATTAGATAGAGCTTGCAAGATACATGATATAGCCTATACTCAAAATAGCGATAATAAAACTCGGGCGGTAGCTGACAGAGCTCTAGCAAACGCTGCATGGGACATTTTCAAAAATCCACAAACACCCCTTGCCGAGAAAGCACTTAGCTATCTTGTTACAAACATCATGAAAGCTAAAGCGGCGTTTGGTGGGTCTTTGAGAAAGAAGAAGAAGAAGAAGAATGAGAGGAGAAGTTATAGTAACGAAATTAGACGCAAAGCTATAGCTCAGTTGAAAAAGCATATTGCAGGAAAAGGATATTTTTTGAAGCCTTTTCCTAGTATTAGTGGGGAGAGAGTTCCACCCCTACCCCCATCATCATATGGAGTGAGTTTATTCCCTCAAGTTAAGAAACGTAGAACAACAAAGAAGAGTAGGAAGAAGAAGAAGAAGAAGAAGGCATGAATATTGAAGGAGAATTGAGTAATTATGATTTGATTGATTGGTCGAAATTATTACAGATTCAGCTAAGAGGCATATATATGCTAGATGCATTACCCAAAAAATTCTAAAAAACGAGAATGCCATTGTGAATTTAGCAAGGGAAAGCGAGGATGGCACACATTGGGTAGCATATAAGAAAGTTGGTTCTAATGTTTGGTATTTTGATCCAATTGGAAATTTACAACCTCCATACGAATTGGACAAATATTGGAAAAAAGAAAATGGAGTAAATATATTTTATAATGTAGAGCATATGCAACCATTAAATAGCGATTTTTGTGGTCATCTTACATTATTGTTTCTTGCAAATCAGTTGTAATTAAGTGTTTGTGCTGAACACACAAGATGGTGGTTATTACATTACGATCTAACACGAGTAACCTCTATGAACATTTACAAGAAATTATAGAATTGGATAAAAATCGTGAATGGGAAATTGGATTGATTAATTTTTCCAGTTACAATAGTATTGCAAACATTAACAAAGGAACAAATTCCAGCTTCAAATATGGTGATAGATTAATCGAGTTGGATACTGGTGCATATGAAGTTGAGGATATTATAAAATCTTTAAAGAATAAATTGAATATTGATGGCAAGAAGAATAAACTTATTATACGTGCAAACGTAAATACTATGAAGATTGAAATTCATTCTGATAAACCCATTGATTTAACACGTTCTGATTCGATTGCTAAGATACTTGGTTTTGATAATGTTGTTTTGCAGCCAAATAAATGGCATTATTCCAAACATTTGGTTAACATAACAAGCGTTGACAGTATTGTAGTTGAGTGTAATTTAGCTTGCGGCAGTTACTCTGAGGGAAAACAAAAACATATAATCTACGAATTTTTACCAAAGGTTCCTAGCGGTTATTTAATAAACGAAGTACCATCACCGATTATTTATGTACCTTTGAATACGCATCGAATTCAAACTATTAATGTAAAGGTAACGGACCAGAACGGATCGTTTATTGATTTCCGCGGAGATACAATTACAATTAGGTTGCACATACGTGAAAAGTAATGGGTTATCTTATTTTCAACCCACGTTCGAATAAGACCAATCAAGTCATTAGAGAAAGGAACGCGATAGCGACAACACCTAAAAACAAACGTGCTTTGTCGGCTAAAAGCGCGAGAATATTAGAAAAGTTGGGTTTTATAGTTGATTGGCGAAATGTTAGGAGGGGGAGCGGCAATTAGTGAAATTCTGGATGTGGAGACAGACCTTCAGTTTTATAATGATATTACTAAATTCCAATTTCACACTCATACAGTTTATTCGGGACAGGAAATAAAAAACTCTGACGAGGCACGTATTGGCATAAATTCTTTAGATGTCTATTCTTTACCTTGTAAATCATTCATATTGATTGAGGGAACAGTTAACTGTACAAAACCGGGAACAGACCCAGCCGATGCACCAGTTGCAGCAGACTATAAATTAAGCAGTAACGTAATCGGCAACCCTTTTGACGAAATACGATATGAATTAGCAGGTCAGCAAATTTCTAAATCAAGATTGATTGGATTAACATCCACAATTAAAGCTATATTGGTGAAAAATACTCTCGATAAAAACACATATCACTTGGCTGGTTTTGACAGAGCAGGATATGAGCTAACGGATAATACATTCACTTTCTGTGTACCGCTGAAATTAATCCTCCCGTTTTTTGAAGATTTTCAAAGAATAATTTTAAATTTGAAACAGGAACTCGTCTTATTGAGGTCACCGACAGATCTAAATTGTGTTGAGTCTCAAAGTGAAACAAGCGTTAGTGTGAAAATTACAAAACTGCAATGGAGAATGCCCTACATAACTTTAGAAGATCATGTAAGACTGAAATTTTTGAGACTGCTTGATGCTGACACACCACTGAAATTAGGTTTCCGCCATTGGGAAATTTGTGAATTACCAAATTTGCAAAATTCACTTAACCATTCTTGGGCAGTTCGTACCACATCGAGTTTTGATAGTCCAAAATACGTTATAATTGCATTTCAAACTGATCGTAAGAATAAAATTAAAAAATCAATATCTAATTTCGATAGCTGCAGTATTTACAATGTTAAAGTATATTTGAACAGTGAGTATTATCCATATGAAAATCTGCTAGGTAAGAAGGAAGTTTTATACCAGATGTTCCTGGATTTCGCGCCCTCATATTATAATCATTCAATCAATAGCGAACTCGGAACAGAAATCGATTTTAAAACGTTTTGTGAATCAACACCGCTGATTGTTGTAGATTGTTCACACCAACCAAGTCATTTGAAATCATCGACAGATGTTCGTATTGAAATGGAATTTAAAAGTGCAGTACCTGCAAATACTTCCGCCTATTGCGTTTTAATTAGCGATCGTGTGATGGAATACACACCTCTCACGAGCATGGTGAAAGAAGTTCAGTAATTTTATTGATAGAGCGCGCCGGCTATATAAGGTATGCATTCTGCTCAATTTAGTTCATTATCAGTTTCACCTTTGAACAGGCAACATGTCCTATTCTTTGTGTTCTGATATTTTGGACAAACCACAAACTCGCTCTATTGGTATTCAGTGCGATCTTGATAGTTTCTATTATGAAGCAAGTACACCGAAGCCGCTGGAGGAGGAGGAGAAACGAGAAGGATTCGAGGAGTCCGCCGCTGCCGCTGAGGGGAGGGAGAAAGACAAAGCCCGCGAGGCCGCCGAAGAGAAAGAAGTGGACAAGGAAGCGAGTGCGAAAATTGCTACGGTTGATCTTCACTGGTTTAAACAAGATTGTAATCAAATTATTGTGAAAGAACTTGCCATAATTGATCAGTTTAATAATTATATTGTGTTCCATTTCAAATCACCATTTGCAAAGACAGAATTGAGTGCAAAATTGTATAACGATGTAACATGGTTAGAACGTCACTATCATAAAATAAAATGGGAAGATGGAGATTTAGAATACAGTGAGTCATTAATACGTGATTACCTTACAGCTTATGAGAAAATTTTCACAAAAGGAACTGAGAAAGCAAAGTTTTTAAGAAGATTGCATAGCAACGTTCAATGTATACCAGAGGATTTTCCAAAACCTGATTTCAGCTTTTTCACTAGTTCATGGTGTTATGCTGCGTGCAACATTCATAAAAATAGACCACATTCTCGCTGTGCTTTATTCTCTGCCCAACATTATAATTCTTTGTTGTTTAAAAATATGTATCAAACAAATAATTTCTTGTGCAAAAACAATCGAATGCAAAGTATGAAAATGGCTCCGATGTACACGAATTCACAGAAAAGAAACTTTGCTTGTTATGGATTCTTCTACAACGGAAAGGATCTACAATGTGTTTATTGCCTGCATGCATTGAGACTGCATAAAGCGCGTACATGTTGTCTATCGTCAATTAATGAAGAAAGACCACTTAATTACTCTATAATAGTTCCTGCCTATACTTAGTTTTCTTCATTCGCTCAACAACATGGATCCGAGAAAGTGGTTGGCTGCTGACAACGAATTGGAAGTGAGGTTAAAAAACTGTATTGATTGGTATGATGAGTGTGAAAGTGCAATTAGGAAATCAACTCCTGAAAATTATAGTTTGGCGAAGCAATTGAAAGACATTTTTCTAAGCACGGTTAATTTAAATGATATAAGAGACTATCTATGTTATTATCGTCCTCATAATTTGTGTATAGATAAGCTAATTAGAATTGAAGATGAAATTATGAATAGTTGTGTCGAAATGTGTAAATAAACGTTTTCTGCCTTCAAATGATTTTTCATTCCAATATCCCATTCACGTTTTTTAGTTTAGTTGCTGCTTAGAGCTAGACCAGACAAGACGTGTGGGGTGATCTTTTAGTACACGAGCCCCTATAACACGTGCATCTCATCAATTTAGAAAGAGAGATATATCTTTCCCCCTCATTCGAGACACGTCAAACATCTGTGAGATGCAGTGTTATGGTTTTTCAAAATTCAAAAAATTAACTCGTCTCTTGATGTCAATTTCATTTAATGAATTTGATTCAATTGCGAAGAATATTAAATTTTCAACAGGATGTCAAGATGTTGATTTACCGTTAACAAAAACAGAAAATGTACACTTTTCGATTTTATCTGAGATTTTCGAACTGCTCAATATTCTAGACAGCGGACATCTACATTATGATTGTACAAATGATTCGTCATTATCTGTTGTTAAAAATTCCGATGAACTTTGGAAATGCTTGTACGATATTGCAGATAAAAAATGTAAAAGAACTTAGATCATTGTAGAGATTTATAGCATTAGATGCGAGAGAATTTCTCAATTCAATTAGATGTAGAGAGAGAGAGTCATTGACCTCACTCTGGATTCACTAGTATAGAGTAATATGAATTCACTTTAATCTGTCACCAAGGGAATTTCTCAAAGAGATTTTTTCCCTCATCTAGCATTCACCTCAATCTGTCAGTATAGCATTAGATGTAGAAATATGGATTCACTTTAATCTGTCAGTATAGAGAGGGAATTTTTCCTCCAAAAAGGGAAATTTTTTTTTTCCCCGGGCAAAGGAAGAGAGAGAGAGATATCTCTTTTCATCCCCCTCACCACCACTGGACAAGGGGAAGGGGTTAGAGAGAGATATATCTCTCTCTTTTCAACCCCCCTCACCTCCACTGGGCGGGGGGAAGGGGAGAGAGAAAGAGAGAGAGAAAGATATATCTCTCTCTTTTCATCCCCCTCACCTCCACTGGGCAGGGGGAAGGGGAGAGAGAAAGAGAGAGAGAAAGATATATCTCTCTCTTTTCATCCCCCTCACCACCACTGGGCAGGGGGAAGGGGAAATCTATTTTTAGAACACCCCCCACCCTGCGGGCGGGGGGAAGGGGAGGCGGGATTGACGAGGGGGGAGAGGGGGGAGGGGATTTCGAGCAAAAAAGCTTCCTTGAAGTCCCAAATCATGCCTACTTGTCCGTGACAAAAGGTTATGTTATAATTGCCTCAAGCCTTTCACACCCAATCATGTTTGTTCGGACAAATCGTGTACACTTTGTGGCAAGAGTCACCACACTGTTCTTCATAGGTCGTATCCTCAATCACGAGACACTCAGCCTACTTCTAAGGATAAGGTAACTTCAAATGTTATTCATTCTCAATCTTTTGCTCCCTCCAAGGGTAAGAATGCTGTTTTGAATTCCGTCATGGTTCAGAATGCAGAAACAACTAAACAAGCTGTTTCTCATGCAGAACAGCCTCAGAAAAACTCTCATGTCACTATGAGCTCCACTTCCTCACTGTGTTTGCAACAGCAATCAACTGTCGCCTTGTTACCTACTGCCGAAGTTTTGGTTCAATCTTCTAGTGGGGAATTTATTAAAGCAACCGCGCTTTTAGATTCTTGCTCTGATTGTAATTTGATGTCAACTAGGTTGGCTGAAAAATTGTCACTTGTTACTTTGTATTCGGACACTTTGATTCATAGTGTAGGTGAGAATAAGACCAAATCATCTATTTCTCATTCAGTTTGCTTGTCTTCATCTGATCGTTTGTGGTCGGTTGAAGAAAATTGTATTGTAGTTGATAGCATATCATCTAATGTTCCTAGGGTGAACATTGATCTTTCTAAAATTTCAATTCCTGTTGAACTCAAATTAGCGGATCCATTGTTTGATCAGCCTAAGCCTGTAGATTTGTTACTTGGTGCTGGCATATTCGCATCTGTACTTCAGCCTGGTAAATTGTATCTAGCTCAAAACGCTCCCATTCTTCAGAAAACCAGTCTAGGTTGGGTCATATTTGGTTCTTGTAAAGCTATTCGTCCTATTGCAGCACCTCATTTGTGTCTCCCTGCTTCGCCTGTGGCCGCTCCCCGTAGGGTCATGTCAAATTTTCTAACTTCAAATGATGTCTCTCATCAGTTAGAGAAATCAGTTCAGATATCAGTTCAGGAAATCAGTTCTCAATCAGTTCAGGTATTAGCTACCACTTCTTCTCATAATGATGTTATCTCAGGCATAATTAATAGTTGCTCCACCTATCACAAAATTGTTCGTACAACGGCGTATGTTCTACGGTTCATTCATAATTGTAGGAAACAAAATTCAGTCACTCCACGCTTTGGTCAATTAGCTATCTCTGAAATTTCAGAAGCTGAAAATTGTATCTTCAAATCCATTCAAGAAGAAGCTTTCTCTGCTGAACTTAAAGCATTGCGTCAAAATCAGGAGCTATTGCCTAATAGCTCTATTAAAGCCTTGTCACCATTCATTCACTCAGATTCTCTGCTCAGAGTTGGTGGACGTTTGCAAAATGCAAATGCTTCCTTTAATTATAAACATCAAATATTGTTGCCCAGCAATCACAAATTCACTCGTGCATTGATTGTTGCTCTCCATCGTCGTCTAAGTCATGCTGGTGTGCAGGCCACCATGGCCAGTGTAAGACAACGATTTTGGTTTCCTTCCACCCGTCGCACCATCAAAAGTGTATTGCAGCATTGCATATTGTGTTTTCACTTTTCGGCTCTTCGTTCTCAGCAAATCATGGGTAGTTTACCAGCAGCCCGTGTTCAGGCTAATTTTCCCTTTTACAATTGTGGTTTGGATTACGCCGGTCCTATTTCCATCCGTGTAGGTGGCCCCAAATCTCGTACCTTTTCTAAAGCATACTTGTCGCTGTTTGTGTGTATATGAACTCGTGCCGTTCATATTGAAACTGTCTTGGAACTTACTTCCAAGGCATTTATTGCTGCTCTGATTCGGTTTTCTGCTCGTCGTGGCATTCCGCATTCTATTTTTTCGGACAATGCCACAACTTCGTTGGTGCCAACAATGAGCTACGTGAGCTCCACGAATTTTTGTCCTCTGATCGTCTCAAATCAGATATTCATGACACTATGTCTGTACTCAACATCCAATGGCACTTCATTCCCCCTCGGGCTCCGCACTTCGGTGGACTCTGGGAGAATGCGGTAAAAAACTTCAAACGCATATTCCGTGTAGTTACATTCAACAAGGTATTTAACTTTGAAGAAACCTGTACTCTTGCTGCTCAGGTCAAAGCCATCTTGAATTCGCGCCCTCTTGTTCCCTTGTCGGAAGATCCACATGATCTTGCCTACTTGTCTCCAGGTCATTTTTTGATTGGATGTCCACTTACGTCATTACCCTTCTTACCGCCTAACACCAAACACATTGATCATCGTTCACGTTGGTATCAACTTGCTGTTTCTATCCAGGAGCTTTGGGATAGGTGGTCTCGTGAATATTTAACCACTCTTCAGAAAAAAGGCAAATGGCTAAACGATTGTGAAAATTTGAAGGTCGGTACGGTTGTCATCTTGAAGGATCCTGGTTCTGCGCAGTCCACTTGGAAGCTGGCGCGCATTACTGAAGTTCATCCCGGTAAGGACGACAAGGTTCGAGTTGTCACTGTTCTCACTCCCTCTGGCACTTTTAAGAGAGCTATTTCGAGTTTAGCACCTCTTCCCATTGATGAGGATTCTAGTTAATCCCCTTTCTCTTATGGTTCATTTTGTATTTTTAGGTTTCATTGTTTTTTCCCCTGGTTCTCACATGGGGCCCAGTTTTCAATTTCCAATTGCCTTGCCAGATTTTACATATTTCTTATTTTTTCTTATTGTGCCATTCCCCCGTATGACACTAGGGGCCCAGTTTATGTAAAATCTGACAAAGCATTTATTGGAACGGTTCCACTTGTTACTCGTTCCGCTACTACGTAGACATCATGTCGTCATTTTCCGTCTGCGCTGTCCAGTGACGTCACAGTTACGGTTCTACGGCACTGCTTTAATCAAGTTGGTTTCCTATATTATTCACATTATTTGTCGTGTTATTTGCCGTTTCAATTTTAATATTTGTACTATTCGATTTTTTGGAATTTATTTTGTCTTTAGGCATCTTACTTTCTAGATATTTGTTACTTTTTCACCAAACGTTTGTAAACGTGTTACTTTCGTTTCAAACACATCAGGCATGTCCCTTTTTCTTACCAGCATTAGCGGTTTCCTTGTCTTTCAATGGAGTCTAGTCGGTGTGTGCACATCTCGCGCCCGGTCTAAACTTTTCATCCAAATTCATCTGATCTACGGAACGTTTTTAAAAGTGAATTATTCTTTCAAATTAATTAGTTTATTCTATTCTTCAATTGTGATTCAATTATTCATCAATTTCTTCACTTATTTACTCTGATAAACTTTGTCAAAATTGCAACCTCGATATAGGCACAATTTAAGAGATGGAGTTCATCGAACAAATCTTTACCAACGGGGAGTGAGAAGCGCTGGTATAAGATTGTTCAACACGTTACCAACACATATAAAAGAACTGAACGGTAAATTTTTTAAAACTAAACTAAAAAATGAGTTGTTGACTATTTCCGCCTATTCAACTGCGGAATTTACGGCTCACTATGAGCAATAATAC
>NC_052518.1:101500373-101544472 GCF_014356525.2 Nilaparvata lugens
GTAATTATACCATAAATGAATGCGTTTTGAAGAAAGATACAGTGATTGAAATTTGATACTGTCTTACTGTTTACGCATACCGGACGGGATTTGTGAGTTCAATGATCTTTGATTGTTGCAGTGTTCATGTCGTGTAATGTGTAAATTATACTAAATTTAGACCTATATTAATTTAGTAAAAAAATCATTCGGGTTGTCTAGTTGTAAAATGAATTTCTTGATTTCTTTTCTAAATAACTGACGTGACGTTATTTTCCTTGTTGTTACTGGAAGTGAATTGAATATTTTTATAGCTATGTATTTGAAGTGTCGTCTGGAATGTTCTAATCTTGGTTTTGGGAGGTTAATGTCCTGTGAATTCCTGAGGTTTATTCTTTCTCTCATCTGTTGAATATCGAAATTATTTTCAGCTAAATCCAGCAATGCTTTGAATAGAAAAGAATGTCTCACTGATAATATTGACAGTTCTCTGAAGAGCATCATTGAACTATATTGTTTAGGTTTATTACAAATTATTTTTAATATATGTTTCTGACCAGTAATCACAGGTTTAATATGAACATTGTATGCACTCCCATAGCATATTATTCCATAATTTATTCTAGAACCAATAATTGCATGGTATAATTGTAACAATACTTCTTTTGGACATAACTGTCTGAGGTAATAGAACTTCCTTATGTATACAAATAACTCATTTTTTATCTTCTGTACATGATCTGACCAAGTGAGCCACTAACTTCACAGTAACTAACAGTAACTTCACAACTTAATGTATTTTCTATGAATGAAAAGCTATCTCAGAGTAGCTTGAGTAGAAATACAAGTGATGATAAAATAATCATAACAGTGAGAAAACTTTCTGCAAATAGTTTTTTTCCTAGGTATGTTCTATAGCCTCTGATTTTGAGATAGGATTGGTTTGTCATGTGTGTTTCTGAAATAAGGCAGATGTCTATTTTGTCGTTATGGAGTACTAATTCTAGTTCTTGCTTCTTCTGGAGAATGCCATTGGCATTCCATGTCATAATTTTCAGTGTTCGGTTCATTGCTTCCTTCTGCTCCCAGCCGGGTTGGTGCTGCTTTCCAGTTTCTGTAACCTTTTTTCAAAAGAGGATAATAGTGCTTCTTGCTTTTCCAGCTTGGTTAGTATCAGCTGTAAAGTTTGTAGCACTCCATCCTCTTGATTATTTTTGTTCATCTTCTTATCGAGACCTTTTTTTGTAGTATCAGCATATGATAAGGTTTATCGAATGCTGACAATCTCGTAGTTTTTATTTCGGTGGAAGAAATAGGTATGCGTTGAGTTGAATGCTCCTTGCGCGAATCCACTTGCTTGATTGGTCCTGAATGGGGCTTCATATTTTTGCTTCGCATCTTCTGCCGTTCGACAGCAACACTGCACCCACGATAGCTTGCTGGATGATTTTCACCACAATGAATACATTTCGGCTTTTCTGCAGCTGCCTTTGTGCAATCCTTGGAGCTGTGTTTACCAGCACATTTGACACAACGAAACTCTTTAAAGCAATATTTTTGGGTGTGTCCATAAGCTTGACATCTTTTGCATTGAGCAATGAGCTTAGATTTCTTCATTGCCTCTATTTCTACCTTGCATCCCATTATGTTGGTGATTTTGTAAATTTTATTTACATCTTCTCCTGCTTCAAACTCAAGCATGAACATATCTCGGGGCTCTCTAGTTCTCCATTTAAGCTTTATGCTTGCGTTCAGAATTTTGAACCCTTTATCTTTGAGGTCCTCCACAATATTCTCTGCTTCACATGAGTGATGTAGCTTCTTAGCCATAACTCTGATTGGCCTTGATTGCTTGTTCTCATAAGAATGCCAAGTAAACTTCTCTTTATTCAACTCCTTTGTGAGCAATCTATAATCCTCCTCATTTACTAAGTTAATTTTGAAACTGTCTACTCCAAGTAGTTTCACACTGAAATTACGACTTGGCAGTAGCTTAACTAACTTTTCATGGAAGTTATTGTATGATTTAATGCCATCCACTATTACTGGTGGTAATGGAGGACTCTTTTTGACTTTGTGTTGCTGTACTGACTCACCCTTATTATAGTTGGTTGTTTTTCCTTCTGATGGAGGGGTAAGCGAAGTATTCAGCTTCCTCTTCTTAGATCTCCCATTTTTCACTCTCACCCATTCCGTCTCCTTGGCAAGTTCCTCCTCATCTGTGCAGTAATCTGTACTACGCGATGTATTTTTAGCTGTAGCAGATTTTTCACTCTTGAGTTGATTTTTCCTCATTGGAGTTGATTGATGTTGATCAGAATTACTACTCTTAACAACTTTCGAATTGTTGGAAGATGCAGGGACCGAGTTGACGTTACAGCTCTCCAACTGACACAGCTTAATTTGAAGTTCTTCTAGTTTCTTCTCAATCGAGTTGTTTTTTCTTTCTGCTGCCCGCATCCTATTATCAGCTTCTTTCCATGCATTATACAGTATTTGCTCTGCAGGAGTTTTAAGCTGGTCTGGTTGAATGAATTTTTCTGGAGATGAATCTCCTTCATTCATGGTGATTGTTGGTGGTGGTGATGAATTGCAGCTATCTTCAACTTCTTCAAATTCTGGAATTAAGAAAGTTGAAGGTTTAACTAGTTTCCATTCCTTTCCATTCATTCTGGTTGGTATTATAATTATTACGACGGCTCAGCAGTTCTTTTTCGCCAGTTCGTTTTTCGCGAGGTGACCGACCGCGGCAGGCGACGCGAACGCACGGACGTGAGCGCGCACACGCGAACTACTTCCACTCACAGCCGGCTCTATTTTTCTAGCGTAAGCAAATCTATTGTTCTATTGAATATATAGAACGACACTAAACTACACTAAACGACACTACTCCAACTATGTATACTATTGCTGAAATACTATTAAACACTCTCTACATGTTACCGCTTCGGTGTCTAACCGCTGACTGAGAAATACAAGTGATGATAAAATAATCATAACAGTGAGAAAACTTTCTGCAAATAGTTTTTTTCCTAGGTATGTTCTATAGCCTCTGATTTTGAGATAGGATTGGTTTGTCATGTGTGTTTCTGAAATAAGGCAGATGTCTATTTTGTCGTTATGGAGTACTAATTCTAGTTCTTGCTTCTTCTGGAGAATGCCATTGGCATTCCATGTCATAATTTTCAGTGTTCGGTTCATTGCTTCCTTCTGCTCCCAGCCGGGTTGGTGCTGCTTTCCAGTTTCTGTAACCTTTTTTCAAAAGAGGATAATAGTGCTTCTTGCTTTTCCAGCTTGGTTAGTATCAGCTGTAAAGTTTGTAGCACTCCATCCTCTTGATTATTTTTGTTCATCTTCTTATCGAGACCTTTTTTTGTAGTATCAGCATATGATAAGGGTTTATCGAATGCTGACAATCTCGTAGTTTTTATTTCGGTGGAAGAAATAGGTATGCGTTGAGTTGAATGCTCCTTGCGCGAATCCACTTGCTTGATTGGTCCTGAATGGGGCTTCATATTTTTGCTTCGCATCTTCTGCCGTTCGACAGCAACACTGCACCCACGATAGCTTGCTGGATGATTTTCACCACAATGAATACATTTCGGCTTTTCTGCAGCTGCCTTTGTGCAATCCTTGGAGCTGTGTTTACCAGCACATTTGACACAACGAAACTCTTTAAAGCAATATTTTTGGGTGTGTCCATAAGCTTGACATCTTTTGCATTGAGCAATGAGCTTAGATTTCTTCATTGCCTCTATTTCTACCTTGCATCCCATTATGTTGGTGATTTTGTAAATTTTATTTACATCTTCTCCTGCTTCAAACTCAAGCATGAACATATCTCGGGGCTCTCTAGTTCTCCATTTAAGCTTTATGCTTGCGTTCAGAATTTTGAACCCTCTATCTTTGAGGTCCTCCACAATATTCTCTGCTTCACATGAGTGATGTAGCTTCTTAGCCATAACTCTGATTGGCCTTGATTGCTTGTTCTCATAAGAATGCCAAGTAAACTTCTCTTTATTCAACTCCTTTGTGAGCAATCTATAATCCTCCTCATTTACTAAGTTAATTTTGAAACTGTCTACTCCAAGTAGTTTCACACTGAAATTACGACTTGGCAGTAGCTTAACTAACTTTTCATGGAAGTTATTGTATGATTTAATGCCATCCACTATTACTGGTGGTAATGGAGGACTCTTTTTGACTTTGTGTTGCTGTACTGACTCACCCTTATTATAGTTGGTTGTTTTTCCTTCTGATGGAGGGGTAAGCGAAGTATTCAGCTTCCTCTTCTTAGATCTCCCATTTTTCACTCTCACCCATTCCGTCTCCTTGGCAAGTTCCTCCTCATCTGTGCAGTAATCTGTACTACGCAATGTATTTTTAGCTGTAGCAGATTTTTCACTCTTGAGTTGATTTTTCCTCATTGGAGTTGATTGATGTTGATCAGAATTACTACTCTTAACAACTTTCGAATTGTTGGAAGATGCAGGGACCGAGTTGACGTTACAGCTCTCCAACTGACACAGCTTAATTTGAAGTTCTTCTAGTTTCTTCTCAATCGAGTTGTTTTTTCTTTCTGCTGCCCGCATCCTATTATCAGCTTCTTTCCATGCATTATACAGTATTTGCTCTGCAGGAGTTTTAAGCTGGTCTGGTTGAATGAATTTTTCTGGAGATGAATCTCCTTCATTCATGGTGATTGTTGGTGGTGGTGATGAATTGCAGCTATCTTCAACTTCTTCAAATTCTGGAATTAAGAAAGTTGAAGGTTTAACTAGTTTCCATTCCTTTCCATTCATTCTGGTTGGTATTATAATTATTACGACGGCTCAGCAGTTCTTTTTCGCCAGTTCGTTTTTCGCGAGGTGACCGACCGCGGCAGGCGACGCGAACGCACGGACGTGAGCGCGCACACGCGAACTACTTCCACTCACAGCCGGCTCTATTTTTCTAGCGTAAGCAAATCTATTGTTCTATTGAATATATAGAACGACACTAAACTACACTAAACGACACTACTCCAACTATGTATACTATTGCTGAAATACTATTAAACACTCTCTACATGTTACCGCTTCGGTGTCTAACCGCTGACTGAGAAATACAAGTGATGATAAAATAATCATAACAGTGAGAAAACTTTCTGCAAATAGTTTTTTTCCTAGGTATGTTCTATAGCCTCTGATTTTGAGATAGGATTGGTTTGTCATGTGTGTTTCTGAAATAAGGCAGATGTCTATTTTGTCGTTATGGAGTACTAATTCTAGTTCTTGCTTCTTCTGGAGAATGCCATTGGCATTCCATGTCATAATTTTCAGTGTTCGGTTCATTGCTTCCTTCTGCTCCCAGCCGGGTTGGTGCTGCTTTCCAGTTTCTGTAACCTTTTTTCAAAAGAGGATAATAGTGCTTCTTGCTTTTCCAGCTTGGTTAGTATCAGCTGTAAAGTTAGTAGCACTCCGTCCTCTTGATTATTTTTGTTCATCTTCTTATCGAGACCTTTTTTTGTAGTATCAGCATATGATAAGGGTTTATCGAATGCTGACAATCTCGTAGTTTTTATTTCGGTGGAAGAAATAGGTATGCGTTGAGTTGAATGCTCCTTGCGCGAATCCACTTGCTTGATTGGTCCTGAATGGGGCTTCATATTTTTGCTTCGCATCTTCTGCCGTTCGACAGCAACACTGCACCCACGATAGCTTGCTGGATGATTTTCACCACAATGAATACATTTCGGCTTTTCTGCAGCTGCCTTTGTGCAATCCTTGGAGCTGTGTTTACCAGCACATTTGACACAACGAAACTCTTTAAAGCAATATTTTTGGGTGTGTCCATAAGCTTGACATCTTTTGCATTGAGCAATGAGCTTAGATTTCTTCATTGCCTCTATTTCTACCTTGCATCCCATTATGTTGGTGATTTTGTAAATTTTATTTACATCTTCTCCTGCTTCAAACTCAAGCATGAACATATCTCGGGGCTCTCTAGTTCTCCATTTAAGCTTTATGCTTGCGTTCAGAATTTGGAACCCTTTATCTTTGAGGTCCTCCACAATATTCTCTGCTTCACATGAGTGATGTAGCTTCTTAGCCATAACTCTGATTGGCCTTGATTGCTTGTTCTCATAAGAATGCCAAGTAAACTTCTCTTTATTCAACTCCTTTGTGAGCAATCTATAATCCTCCTCATTTACTAAGTTAATTTTGAAACTGTCTACTCCAAGTAGTTTCACACTGAAATTACGACTTGGCAGTAGCTTAACTAACTTTTCATGGAAGTTATTGTATGATTTAATGCCATCCACTATTACTGGTGGTAATGGAGGACTCTTTTTGACTTTGTGTTGCTGTACTGACTCACCCTTATTATAGTTGGTTGTTTTTCCTTCTGATGGAGGGGTAAGCGAAGTATTCAGCTTCCTCTTCTTAGATCTCCCATTTTTCACTCTCACCCATTCCGTCTCCTTGGCAAGTTCCTCCTCATCTGTGCAGTAATCTGTACTACGCAATGTATTTTTAGCTGTAGCAGATTTTTCACTCTTGAGTTGATTTTTCCTCATTGGAGTTGATTGATGTTGATCAGAATTACTACTCTTAACAACTTTCGAATTGTTGGAAGATGCAGGGACCGAGTTGACGTTACAGCTCTCCAACTGACACAGCTTAATTTGAAGTTCTTCTAGTTTCTTCTCAATCGAGTTGTTTTTTCTTTCTGCTGCCCGCATCCTATTATCAGCTTCTTTCCATGCATTATACAGTATTTGCTCTGCAGGAGTTTTAAGCTGGTCTGGTTGAATGAATTTTTCTGGAGATGAATCTCCTTCATTCATGGTGATTGTTGGTGGTGGTGATGAATTGCAGCTATCTTCAACTTCTTCAAATTCTGGAATTAAGAAAGTTGAAGGTTTAACTAGTTTCCATTCCTTTCCATTCATTCTGGTTGGTATTATAATTATTACGACGGCTCAGCAGTTCTTTTTCGCCAGTTCGTTTTTCGCGAGGTGACCGACCGCGGCAGGCGACGCGAACGCACGGACGTGAGCGCGCACACGCGAACTACTTCCACTCACAGCCGGCTCTATTTTTCTAGCGTAAGCAAATCTATTGTTCTATTGAATATATAGAACGACACTAAACTACACTAAACGACACTACTCCAACTATGTATACTATTGCTGAAATACTATTAAACACTCTCTACATGTTACCGCTTCGGTGTCTAACCGCTGACTGAGAAATACAAGTGATGATAAAATAATCATAACAGTGAGAAAACTTTCTGCAAATAGTTTTTTTCCTAGGTATGTTCTATAGCCTCTGATTTTGAGATAGGATTGGTTTGTCATGTGTGTTTCTGAAATAAGGCAGATGTCTATTTTGTCGTTATGGAGTACTAATTCTAGTTCTTGCTTCTTCTGGAGAATGCCATTGGCATTCCATGTCATAATTTTCAGTGTTCGGTTCATTGCTTCCTTCTGCTCCCAGCCGGGTTGGTGCTGCTTTCCAGTTTCTGTAACCTTTTTTCAAAAGAGGATAATAGTGCTTCTTGCTTTTCCAGCTTGGTTAGTATCAGCTGTAAAGTTAGTAGCACTCCGTCCTCTTGATTATTTTTGTTCATCTTCTTATCGAGACCTTTTTTTGTAGTATCAGCATATGATAAGGGTTTATCGAATGCTGACAATCTCGTAGTTTTTATTTCGGTGGAAGAAATAGGTATGCGTTGAGTTGAATGCTCCTTGCGCGAATCCACTTGCTTGATTGGTCCTGAATGGGGCTTCATATTTTTGCTTCGCATCTTCTGCCGTTCGACAGCAACACTGCACCCACGATAGCTTGCTGGATGATTTTCACCACAATGAATACATTTCGGCTTTTCTGCAGCTGCCTTTGTGCAATCCTTGGAGCTGTGTTTACCAGCACATTTGACACAACGAAACTCTTTAAAGCAATATTTTTGGGTGTGTCCATAAGCTTGACATCTTTTGCATTGAGCAATGAGCTTAGATTTCTTCATTGCCTCTATTTCTACCTTGCATCCCATTATGTTGGTGATTTTGTAAATTTTATTTACATCTTCTCCTGCTTCAAACTCAAGCATGAACATATCTCGGGGCTCTCTAGTTCTCCATTTAAGCTTTATGCTTGCGTTCAGAATTTGGAACCCTTTATCTTTGAGGTCCTCCACAATATTCTCTGCTTCACATGAGTGATGTAGCTTCTTAGCCATAACTCTGATTGGCCTTGATTGCTTGTTCTCATAAGAATGCCAAGTAAACTTCTCTTTATTCAACTCCTTTGTGAGCAATCTATAATCCTCCTCATTTACTAAGTTAATTTTGAAACTGTCTACTCCAAGTAGTTTCACACTGAAATTACGACTTGGCAGTAGCTTAACTAACTTTTCATGGAAGTTATTGTATGATTTAATGCCATCCACTATTACTGGTGGTAATGGAGGACTCTTTTTGACTTTGTGTTGCTGTACTGACTCACCCTTATTATAGTTGGTTGTTTTTCCTTCTGATGGAGGGGTAAGCGAAGTATTCAGCTTCCTCTTCTTAGATCTCCCATTTTTCACTCTCACCCATTCCGTCTCCTTGGCAAGTTCCTCCTCATCTGTGCAGTAATCTGTACTACGCGATGTATTTTTAGCTGTAGCAGATTTTTCACTCTTGAGTTGATTTTTCCTCATTGGAGTTGATTGATGTTGATCAGAATTACTACTCTTAACAACTTTCGAATTGTTGGAAGATGCAGGGACCGAGTTGACGTTACAGCTCTCCAACTGACACAGCTTAATTTGAAGTTCTTCTAGTTTCTTCTCAATCGAGTTGTTTTTTCTTTCTGCTGCCCGCATCCTATTATCAGCTTCTTTCCATGCATTATACAGTATTTGCTCTGCAGGAGTTTTAAGCTGGTCTGGTTGAATGAATTTTTCTGGAGATGAATCTCCTTCATTCATGGTGATTGTTGGTGGTGGTGATGAATTGCAGCTATCTTCAACTTCTTCAAATTCTGGAATTAAGAAAGTTGAAGGTTTAACTAGTTTCCATTCCTTTCCATTCATTCTGGTTGGTATTATAATTATTACGACGGCTCAGCAGTTCTTTTTCGCCAGTTCGTTTTTCGCGAGGTGACCGACCGCGGCAGGCGACGCGAACGCACGGACGCGAGCGCGCACACGCGAACTACTTCCACTCACAGCCGGCTCTATTTTTCTAGCGTAAGCAAATCTATTGTTCTATTGAATATATAGAACGACACTAAACTACACTAAACGACACTACTCCAACTATGTATACTATTGCTGAAATACTATTAAACACTCTCTACATGTTACCGCTTCGGTGTCTAACCGCTGACTGAGAAATACAAGTGATGATAAAATAATCATAACAGTGAGAAAACTTTCTGCAAATAGTTTTTTTCCTAGGTATGTTCTATAGCCTCTGATTTTGAGATAGGATTGGTTTGTCATGTGTGTTTCTGAAATAAGGCAGATGTCTATTTTGTCGTTATGGAGTACTAATTCTAGTTCTTGCTTCTTCTGGAGAATGCCATTGGCATTCCATGTCATAATTTTCAGTGTTCGGTTCATTGCTTCCTTCTGCTCCCAGCCGGGTTGGTGCTGCTTTCCAGTTTCTGTAACCTTTTTTCAAAAGAGGATAATAGTGCTTCTTGCTTTTCCAGCTTGGTTAGTATCAGCTGTAAAGTTTGTAGCACTCCATCCTCTTGATTATTTTTGTTCATCTTCTTATCGAGACCTTTTTTTGTAGTATCAGCATATGATAAGGGTTTATCGAATGCTGACAATCTCGTAGTTTTTATTTCGGTGGAAGAAATAGGTATGCGTTGAGTTGAATGCTCCTTGCGCGAATCCACTTGCTTGATTGGTCCTGAATGGGGCTTCATATTTTTGCTTCGCATCTTCTGCCGTTCGACAGCAACACTGCACCCACGATAGCTTGCTGGATGATTTTCACCACAATGAATACATTTCGGCTTTTCTGCAGCTGCCTTTGTGCAATCCTTGGAGCTGTGTTTACCAGCACATTTGACACAACGAAACTCTTTAAAGCAATATTTTTGGGTGTGTCCATAAGCTTGACATCTTTTGCATTGAGCAATGAGCTTAGATTTCTTCATTGCCTCTATTTCTACCTTGCATCCCATTATGTTGGTGATTTTGTAAATTTTATTTACATCTTCTCCTGCTTCAAACTCAAGCATGAACATATCTCGGGGCTCTCTAGTTCTCCATTTAAGCTTTATGCTTGCGTTCAGAATTTTGAACCCTCTATCTTTGAGGTCCTCCACAATATTCTCTGCTTCACATGAGTGATGTAGCTTCTTAGCCATAACTCTGATTGGCCTTGATTGCTTGTTCTCATAAGAATGCCAAGTAAACTTCTCTTTATTCAACTCCTTTGTGAGCAATCTATAATCCTCCTCATTTACTAAGTTAATTTTGAAACTGTCTACTCCAAGTAGTTTCACACTGAAATTACGACTTGGCAGTAGCTTAACTAACTTTTCATGGAAGTTATTGTATGATTTAATGCCATCCACTATTACTGGTGGTAATGGAGGACTCTTTTTGACTTTGTGTTGCTGTACTGACTCACCCTTATTATAGTTGGTTGTTTTTCCTTCTGATGGAGGGGTAAGCGAAGTATTCAGCTTCCTCTTCTTAGATCTCCCATTTTTCACTCTCACCCATTCCGTCTCCTTGGCAAGTTCCTCCTCATCTGTGCAGTAATCTGTACTACGCGATGTATTTTTAGCTGTAGCAGATTTTTCACTCTTGAGTTGATTTTTCCTCATTGGAGTTGATTGATGTTGATCAGAATTACTACTCTTAACAACTTTCGAATTGTTGGAAGATGCAGGGACCGAGTTGACGTTACAGCTCTCCAACTGACACAGCTTAATTTGAAGTTCTTCTAGTTTCTTCTCAATCGAGTTGTTTTTTCTTTCTGCTGCCCGCATCCTATTATCAGCTTCTTTCCATGCATTATACAGTATTTGCTCTGCAGGAGTTTTAAGCTGGTCTGGTTGAATGAATTTTTCTGGAGATGAATCTCCTTCATTCATGGTGATTGTTGGTGGTGGTGATGAATTGCAGCTATCTTCAACTTCTTCAAATTCTGGAATTAAGAAAGTTGAAGGTTTAACTAGTTTCCATTCCTTTCCATTCATTCTGGTTGGTATTATAATTATTACGACGGCTCAGCAGTTCTTTTTCGCCAGTTCGTTTTTCGCGAGGTGACCAACCGCGGCAGGCGACGCGAACACACGGACGTGAGCGCGCACACGCGAACTACTTCCACTCACAGCCGGCTCTATTTTTCTAGCGTAAGCAAATCTATTGTTCTATTGAATATATAGAACGACACTAAACTACACTAAACGACACTACTCCAACTATGTATACTATTGCTGAAATACTATTAAACACTCTCTACATGTTACCGCTTCGGTGTCTAACCGCTGACTGAGAAATACAAGTGATGATAAAATAATCATAACAGTGAGAAAACTTTCTGCAAATAGTTTTTTTCCTAGGTATGTTCTATAGCCTCTGATTTTGAGATAGGATTGGTTTGTCATGTGTGTTTCTGAAATAAGGCAGATGTCTATTTTGTCGTTATGGAGTACTAATTCTAGTTCTTGCTTCTTCTGGAGAATGCCATTGGCATTCCATGTCATAATTTTCAGTGTTCGGTTCATTGCTTCCTTCTGCTCCCAGCCGGGTTGGTGCTGCTTTCCAGTTTCTGTAACCTTTTTTCAAAAGAGGATAATAGTGCTTCTTGCTTTTCCAGCTTGGTTAGTATCAGCTGTAAAGTTTGTAGCACTCCATCCTCTTGATTATTTTTGTTCATCTTCTTATCGAGACCTTTTTTTGTAGTATCAGCATATGATAAGGGTTTATCGAATGCTGACAATCTCGTAGTTTTTATTTCGGTGGAAGAAATAGGTATGCGTTGAGTTGAATGCTCCTTGCGCGAATCCACTTGCTTGATTGGTCCTGAATGGGGCTTCATATTTTTGCTTCGCATCTTCTGCCGTTCGACAGCAACACTGCACCCACGATAGCTTGCTGGATGATTTTCACCACAATGAATACATTTCGGCTTTTCTGCAGCTGCCTTTGTGCAATCCTTGGAGCTGTGTTTACCAGCACATTTGACACAACGAAACTCTTTAAAGCAATATTTTTGGGTGTGTCCATAAGCTTGACATCTTTTGCATTGAGCAATGAGCTTAGATTTCTTCATTGCCTCTATTTCTACCTTGCATCCCATTATGTTGGTGATTTTGTAAATTTTATTTACATCTTCTCCTGCTTCAAACTCAAGCATGAACATATCTCGGGGCTCTCTAGTTCTCCATTTAAGCTTTATGCTTGCGTTCAGAATTTTGAACCCTCTATCTTTGAGGTCCTCCACAATATTCTCTGCTTCACATGAGTGATGTAGCTTCTTAGCCATAACTCTGATTGGCCTTGATTGCTTGTTCTCATAAGAATGCCAAGTAAACTTCTCTTTATTCAACTCCTTTGTGAGCAATCTATAATCCTCCTCATTTACTAAGTTAATTTTGAAACTGTCTACTCCAAGTAGTTTCACACTGAAATTACGACTTGGCAGTAGCTTAACTAACTTTTCATGGAAGTTATTGTATGATTTAATGCCATCCACTATTACTGGTGGTAATGGAGGACTCTTTTTGACTTTGTGTTGCTGTACTGACTCACCCTTATTATAGTTGGTTGTTTTTCCTTCTGATGGAGGGGTAAGCAAAGTATTCAGCTTCCTCTTCTTAGATCTCCCATTTTTCACTCTCACCCATTCCGTCTCCTTGGCAAGTTCCTCCTCATCTGTGCAGTAATCTGTACTACGCAATGTATTTTTAGCTGTAGCAGATTTTTCACTCTTGAGTTGATTTTTCCTCATTGGAGTTGATTGATGTTGATCAGAATTACTACTCTTAACAACTTTCGAATTGTTGGAAGATGCAGGGACCGAGTTGACGTTACAGCTCTCCAACTGACACAGCTTAATTTGAAGTTCTTCTAGTTTCTTCTCAATCGAGTTGTTTTTTCTTTCTGCTGCCCGCATCCTATTATCAGCTTCTTTCCATGCATTATACAGTATTTGCTCTGCAGGAGTTTTAAGCTGGTCTGGTTGAATGAATTTTTCTGGAGATGAATCTCCTTCATTCATGGTGATTGTTGGTGGTGGTGATGAATTGCAGCTATCTTCAACTTCTTCAAATTCTGGAATTAAGAAAGTTGAAGGTTTAACTAGTTTCCATTCCTTTCCATTCATTCTGGTTGGTATTATAATTATTACGACGGCTCAGCAGTTCTTTTTCGCCAGTTCGTTTTTCGCGAGGTGACCGACCGCGGCAGGCGACGCGAACGCACGGACGTGAGCGCGCACACGCGAACTACTTCCACTCACAGCCGGCTCTATTTTTCTAGCGTAAGCAAATCTATTGTTCTATTGAATATATAGAACGACACTAAACTACACTAAACGACACTACTCCAACTATGTATACTATTGCTGAAATACTATTAAACACTCTCTACATGTTACCGCTTCGGTGTCTAACCGCTGACTGAGAAATACAAGTGATGATAAAATAATCATAACAGTGAGAAAACTTTCTGCAAATAGTTTTTTTCCTAGTCAAGCAAATGAAACTTTTCAACAGAGATGGCAACTCCAATGGATTTCATGAGAAGTTTTCAAAGTCTTCCTTTCAATGATTGATTTAATAGCTAGTGTATTCACTTCATATGTTCAAGTTCTTAATATAAGAATTATATTTAGGTGAAAAATTAGAAATATGCTTGATTATCACATGAGTGGTGATAAGCTAAGTTGGCGGATGAATTGAGTGGAAAACTAATAAGGAATTTGTTGTTGAACTGGCAATTGAAATTGGACGCTTTGCTATGGAGGGAGACTGGGGATGCTGGTGATAGAAGTGACACATACTCTCCCTACTCTCCACTGTTCCATCCTTTATCCAATCAAAGTATGAGTTTACCAGCTAATTTTTGTGTAAAGTGTAAAGAGTGGACATTACTTTCCAAACTCCGCCAAGTCAACAAATAAACAAGTCATTCTATTTATCTGTATTAATAATTCTTCATTCTTCATTCTTCATCCTTCTTCATCTAATGAGTCAGTCACCAGTTGTCTCAAATCGCAACATGCGCAAAAACCCCATTTCTTCTGTTTCCTCAACTTAAGGAATTTAGGCATTCCTCAATTAACATTGGAACATGTTTTACTTGTACATTTTTATACAGTCAATGACTGACATTATATTATTTTTCTTGTTGTTACTGGAAGTGAATTAAATATTTTTTGTATTTCAAGTGACATTTGGAATGTTCTAATTTTGGATTTGGGAGGTTAATGTCCTGTGCGCATTCATGAGGTTTATTCTCCTTTTTATATTTTAAGAATGTGTATATTACTGTGATATGTGTAAACTTTGACACCCATGTTTTTGTTTTGTACAATATTGTTAAGAAATATATATATTTATTATTGTTAAATAAAGTTAATGTTGAATCGATTCATCTAGACTTATCAGTTGCTTCCCAGTCCTGTTGTCATAGTTTAATAAATTTTGATTTTTTCAACTTTCGATGAATTCATTTTTCTAATTAATTCATTGTTAATGTTTATTATTCTATAATTCTCGTAATAAAGTCCATTTTTGAAGTTCTAGTGTGATAAAAACACATAGGCCTAAGTATTATTTCATTTTTCAAAACACTGTTGAAAATTGAATGTTCCAATGGTTGAAAAAACGCAAAAATAGTTAACTTTTATCACAAAAAATAGTTCATATAATTTTGAAGATTTTTTTGTGTTTTTAGAAAATGAAAGGTGCTCTTGAAGTAAAAAATGAAGCTAAGTTACCAACTACTTACTGTATATTCATTCATTTTGATCACTAAAAGTAACCCGTGATATTCATAATATTCAAAGTGTTTCATAAGTTACTTTACAACTTTGATGATTCATAAAAATCTATTCGAAAAAGATACATAGCTGTATTGAATTTTGAAATTGAAATTTATTCATAACACTGACAATTTACAAACAAAAGTAAATGAACTTAACAAATCAGTACAATAATTTTCAAAAAATAAAAAACTAAAATACATAATAAAATATCATCTTCTAATTCTATTTATATAAATGAGAATAATTAAAAACTAACAAAAACATTAAGTAGCGTCAGAGTTATGATTAAGGTACTTCATAAGCTATTAGCTGAGTTGAAGTTACCTACTCCGAAAATTAAACTATTTGACCTTTGCAAGAGACAGAAGCCTCGAAAAAAAAAATTAACAGAAAATCTTTGTCTATTCACAGAAAATGAATTGAAATTCACTCCATTACAGAAGTTATTTATAGAAACCAAAAAGTATAATACAATCCTAGGAAAATAAATAAAGAAAAATTTGAGGACATATATATTAATATATGAACTAAAGTCATCATATATTAATGAAAAAAAAATCCTGAGACAGAAAAATTGTTAGAACCCTGGGAAGCAATAGTAAAAATTCTCAAAAGAATGTAAAAAAAGAATTCACGTGAAAAAGAACTCCTCAATCTCATCAAAATCAAAATTGAATAAAAAGTGTTTTAATTTCTTCAAAAATGTTATCAGTGAGCCCGTGGATGTAATATGTAGAGGTAACTTATTAAAGGAATTTGGAGCACTGTAATCGTAAAACCGTTTGAAGGCTTCACATGTAGGGTTTGCAAGAACAACCGAATTTCAATTAGGAAAGTTTGAAATTATGAAATTGCTATATAGGAATCACTGGCTCTAGTTACATTAAAATGGCTGCCTCCGTTGGACTCGTGAGCGCTACAACAGCCAATCTTAATCAAAGATAAAAAATTACAGATATCTGAATTAATTGCATCTATTTTCGATAAAACATATTGATAAGAATGACTGACAAAGAAATGTTCACTCACTGCAAGATGATACACAATACTTTCTATACTCTGTACAATATTAGTTGTGAGGGATATGCGCAGCAGAGAGGTAGGGATACAATGGCTGTGATGTTACCGTTCTGAACCGGCCAGCATTCTCTAATTTCTAGTGATTCTTCAGGCGCTCATGTTGAACTTACGGAGATTGCTCTCTGAAAGCCTTCAGTCGACTGACTCTAATCGACAAATTGGCAACTGCGCTTCTACCTATGAATCTATATCACAGTTAATTGTCTGATCTCCCTCGATTTCTCTGCGCCTAAACTCATATGAAGTTTCTAATTTGTAAAGTAACTTTTGAAATATTCTGTACTAGTGATCGGTATTAGTATAAGTTCTAGACTTTAACCAGCTTTAAACTTCAGAAACATGGCTATCCGAGCCAGGCCGTTAACGTAGTCGAGCACTTGAATAGACTGCAGTTTATAATTTCACTTTCTGAGTAAAAAACTTGTAAGACCAGGACTTGAATTAGATTCTTGTTTCTTGCCGAGGTCAAGTGTTAGTACTTGACGAGAGTAACAATAATATGTCATCACATTGGCCAAATTCACTCCTTTTCTTGAGCTATAAGCATTTGAAGATGAGTGATTTTTCTGATCTGAGAGTGGAGGTAATATTTTATGTTTCAGTGAATAACTTACCCTGTATTGTAGCAAAACGTCTCATCTTGTAGCACGACACTTGTCAGGTCAACCTCTACCCATAGCCCGAATATCAAACAAACTGGGAGATAAGCATTAAGATGAACATTAATAATAAGATAACAGTCCACTCCACAACTGCCGACAGTGCCGACCACATCCGGCAGGCGGGCAAAAAAAGAAATTCATATCTATCGTGGAGAGGCGGGCGAGAGAGGAAAGAGATGTTTCCATCCCTACCATTTTCGCCGATGAAGCAATCAGGTTAATCAAAAACGAATATATTTTTTAAGTATAAGTGGTTGCTATATGTTTTTCCATATTGACTGTAGGACGGCAGGAGAATGATTTCTGCTTTCCGAATTTGGTGCATTTGAAATTCTAACATTAGAAAATAGCAATTTTGAATATATTTTAACGAATAACTTCCTTTCGACCAGTTGTAACGTATGAGAAATTTGAACTTTGTTCGAATAAATCTAAAACGTTACCTTTTTGTAAGGTATGAAATTCGGCTTGCCTCACCGTTTGTGATGTCAATTCAATTCAATTCGATTTATTTTTCCTACTGAATACAATCCAAAGCAGTTACATAGAATCTTGAGCAATAAAGTTTATACAATTCAAGAAATGATATAATATACTTACTAAAAACAAACAACAAAATATAGAACTATACTAAACAATACAACTCTTGAGCTATCACAATTTTATTC
Organism: Nilaparvata lugens; assembly: GCF_014356525.2. Taxonomy (NCBI): domain Eukaryota; kingdom Metazoa; phylum Arthropoda; class Insecta; order Hemiptera; family Delphacidae; genus Nilaparvata; species Nilaparvata lugens. The sequence goes on from NC_052518.1 coordinate 101,517,758, forward strand.
TTGTATAAAATTCTTGTATCAGATAGGAAAGAGCTTCATAGGCAACAAAGGCCTGTGCGTAAGCTCGAGTTATCGTAACAATATGTGTTATATCTATAATTATGAAGAGAGATCTCAATTTTTATTAGAGGTCTAAACTACATTAAAATAATTTTCAATTATGAAACTATAATCCCCATGCATTAAGAAGGGATAAAAAAGTGGAAAACTAAATTATAAATAACTTTAAATTTAGAAATAAAAGATGATGAAAACCAAGGAATAGCGAGGAAGGCTACAATTTAAATAACAAATTCAAGTCAGGAAAACAGATCAGACAAGCATGACAGAACTGAAAAAAAAATCTCTCTGAAGGCACCCAAATTGAATCAAACACGCGCACCCCCAGTAACAATGAGTGAGACGGCATTATCCTCACTGATATCAAACAGCCAGTTCTTCAAGTGCCACTTGAATGTATGGTTGTTAAAGTAATTCAAAGTATACAAATTAACGCATCACTAAATTAATAGATTATTAAATCTACTAATTGTCTATTATTAGTTGTTGAATAACTGTTGCCCTGTCATATACCGTATCGCACTGAAGCTGCCCGAAAAACTTTGCAGTGTGCCTGGGTTGAGAGGCGAGACGGACAACGGACGACGAGCGCATCAAACAACGATGAAGACGACCGCTGCGTGCTGAACCGGACGGAGCCTACACGGGGACCAGGACGACGCTGCAAGGCTGGACCAACTCCGCCGCTGAGGGCATCACCGACAACCACGGCCAAAAGACGACCTCTGTGCTGAACCCGATCGCTCAAGCAAACCAGGTCATTTTGATAAAATATCTATAGTAAATTAAGAAATTCATACAAACACCCTTGGAAAGAACATTCAATTAATTTTGTGAAGGCTTGAAAGTGCAATAAATTCTCAAACTTATTAAAAGCATCCACACCCTGATGATAAAATTGAATTAAAACGTTGTAAGCAGGGAAAACTATTATAACAAAAGAGAACAGAATAACTAGAACTTTAATGAGTCTTTAACATATTTACATTTAAACAAAACAAGATTAATTTTATTATAAAACATTATTGATATGAATTAATGGGGAAAACACTCGCTTGCTGCTAATGATGATTCAATCTTTGTGGTTATGAAAATTAAGAACAATGATTTTATCCAGTAGTCACCTAGCTTTTGAATATGAATTCCCCCCTTTGGCATCCACTGGTTTAATCGCGACTTTACAGTTACTATTAAAAAAGAACAAAAATTAACTGAACTAATGAATAGGCTCAGAACCCGTCTCCCTTAACAATACAATTATTTTCAAAACTGCCCGATCTGTGACAGAATAACTGTATTATAAAACGAAACTAAAGCTAGCCTTTTTCACTGGATCAGCCGGACTTAACTCACAGTCCTAACGAACGAGCTCTGCCCAAAAGTTAAATTTTGGGTATTAATATAAACTCAGTCAATGCCAAACCTGAAAGCCATTTCAAGTACATATTTTCATCTGTCGCACAAGCGGCACGTTTGTTATTAGAAACAAAAGAGAAGCTACGTTAATATTGACAACAAATGAAATAAACAATCTTTCTGTCGATGACAAAGATTGTTCAAAGACAAAAACACTTCATTGAACTTTTTTAATTTGAAACTCTAAAATCCTGAACAATATGAGATAAATATATGATTCATATATATGTCCCATATGACCAGGTGACAATGTTGATCAGAATTTCTAAAAAAGAATTTTTATTTCATAGATTTTAAGTGACTCTATGAGAGGCTATCTTCTCGGCTCGAAGATTCCTCATCTATGACCCACAAACGTGGGCCATTCCTTACACATGGCGATCACGTTACTCAATTTGAATATTTCGAATTACTAGTTTCAAATTTTTTAATTGGAGGCATCCAGTTCCCAGACCGTCAGACAGGAACACTGCAATGTTGTGTTGAATTGGTATCATCTGATGGTAGACCAAGATTTAAACATTTATTTTGGAGCTAAATCAGTAAATCATTTTTGAGAAAAAAATGATATTTTGATGAGGTGTCCAGATTCTAGTGAGAACAAGAGTTATAGAAATTTTCAATCATCATGAACTTCAATTAAAATATTTTTGGAAAATTATTTTAAATTTTGCTAAAATTAAATCTATTTTAATTCTGGTGTTCAATTTATGCCACAACAAGAATTGCATGGAGCGGAATTACTTATGCTATTTATTGTATTTTAAGGCTAGATCCACTGTGCTGTGTCTAATTTCTAAGAAAAATCTGTGTGCTTCATCTCACTCTCATGGAGATTTTCATGCGGTTAAAATTCAAGATAAGATTTGAGCGCTCACCTTTTTCTATTCCCATTAATTGTATCTTCATGCTTTTATCAAGTCTTCTTCTTCTGCACAACCTCATATCTTCTTTCGTACTACCACATTATTATATCAAATATTCAATACTATGGAAATCTTCGAGTATATCTCCAATCTGAGAATCTTTTTGCTAAAAATGTATGTAAAAATCTTCAGCACTCGGCCTCTGCGAACAGGTTTTTCTACCTTGCAGGGACCCTCCTTATATACAGGGTTATCATAAAAGAATGGTGCGGTTTCGAACATTGTTTAAAGAAAAACCAAATTACTTACAGTTAATGTTTTTTATCCACCCAATTTGTCGTCTGAAACAGTTTTTTTATGATTAATTTTTATGATTGATTTTTATGAATAAATAACTTTCAATAAGTGCGCCCTTAGTCGCTCGACAAATGTCCAAACGATAATAAATTTCTCTCTTAACATTCGATAAAATTTCTTCGATTATGGTTGTCTTTGGTTCTTTAATCCTGTTTTAAAGTGGTTCAGTTCGCGATTTCTTGTGAATGAACAATGTTTTTTGTGTAAATTTACAATAAAAAATCTACCTGAACCACTTGAAAACAGGATTAATGAAGCAATGACAACCATAACCAATGAAATGTTAGCGAATGTTTGGAGAGAAATTGATTATCGTTTGGATATTTTGTCGAACGACTAAAGGCGCACATATTTAAATTTATCAATTATGTAAAAAACTGCCTGAGACGACAAATTAAATGAATAAACAACATCAACTGTAAGTGATTTGGTTTTTCTTTAAATCATGTTCGAAACCGCACCATTCTTTTATGATAACTCTGTATTATATGATTACTAATTATAATACCTACTGTATATATAACTATTAAGTGATGTTTATACTTTAAGTTTTAAACTTTGTAATTATCATTAAGGATAAATAAATTTGATTTTTTTTGAAGATTCATTGAAATACGATTCCAGATTAATTCATACATTTTCAACTGTTTTTATTTGGAGGTTTGTCAAATCTCATAGTTCATGACAAAACGTGAGTATTAAGTATTTTTCTTCAATTACTTTCCCAGACATAGATATGCAGCTGTACGACGGTTGTGCGAACTAGGGCCAGATGTAGGAGGTCGATTCAACCCAAAACACCACAATCCATCGAAGAGATGCGGGCGTCTCTTCAGGAAGATCGCTTTGCCAACCTTCGTCGAACGAGAGATGGACAGAGTGACTTGTTTGTGGCGGGAGTGGGAGGCGGAACAATCGGTTGATGCGATTGTCCACCTGGGACAGGCGAACCACATGGAACCTTCAAAGTCGTCCCTAGAAGACCATGAGGCCTGCTACAGCTGTTCACTGTACACCTATTGTACATGGATGACGTAAGTAAAATTTAAATATTTTTAGGACTTAATACACGGGTGCGGCAGTCAATCCCGCATTTTTGAAATAGGTGTAAAAAATAAACGGACGTAGATATCAAAATTATATTCATAAAATATTTTTCTACATTAAAAAGCATTTAAGAAACATTGAAAATAATCGCTGTTTGAAAATAACATCAGCAAGATGGCGGCCTTCCCGAATATGGCATTAGCGCAGGCGATTTGCGAAGCTGTTCATAACATCACGAAGCATAGGCTGAGGAATTCTCTCAATTTCTAGCCGGATTCTTGCCTTCAGTTCACCAACAGTATGAGGTCTTTCTTCGTATACTTTACTTTTTAGGTAACCCCACAAGAAAAAATCACATGCATTGAGGTCTGGTGATCGGGGCGGCCACGGAACCGGGCCATTGAGGGGAATCACTCGGTTTGGAAAAACTCCGTTAAGAACATTCATGCTCACGCGGGCTGTGTGACTTGTTGCTCCATCTTGTTGAAACAATGTTTCTTCATTCACTTCATGTTGCCGAAGCTGAGGAATGAAGAATGTCCTCAACATTGTTGAATAGCGCTCAGCATTCACAGTAACAGATCGCTCTCTTTCGTTTTCAAAAAAATAAGGGCCTATGATACCCGACGAGGACATTGCGCACCAAACTGTTACCTTAGATGAATGGAGAGGTTTTTGATGTAATTGTTGCGGGTTCTGGTCACTCCAATACCATAAAGTATCTCAGCCTAAGAATTCCTCAGCCTATGCTTCGTGATGTTATGAACAGCTTCGCAAATCGCCTGCGCTAATGCCATATTCGGGAAGGCCGCCATCTTGCTGATGTTATTTTCAAACAGCGATTATTTTCAATGTTTCTTAAATGCTTTTTAATGTAGAAAAATATTTTATGAATATAACTTTGATATCTACGTCCGTTTATTTTTTACACCTATTTCAAAAATGCTGGATTGACTGCCGCACCCTGTATTTACTCTTTAGGTTCGCTAATGAAAAATTATTTCGATGACAATCTTTTTATCAACTAATAGGCTTTACAAAATAAAAATTATAGATGTAAACAATTGAAATGAGGAGGATTTGAAGTTATCAGTATAATATCCAAGCTGTGCCAAGCTATATCATTAACCCTAAAGAGACACACTGTGGTGTTTCACACCCCGGGGATTTTTTTTTCTGTTCTGCAGTTGACAATATCAAACAGATGGAATTTTTGCCCAGTCTAAATTAGGTTTGAAGCATTGTCAACTGCGCTCCACCACTTCCAGTCAGTAATAGCATTCTACAAGGTCACCAGCTCATCTTGTTCTTCGTTTGGGGTGTCTTACACCCCAGACTGTCTTTTACGTAGGACTTTTATCAAATACTTTTTTACAAAGATTTACTTGTATTGACCACTAAGAATGTGGTATGGTATGATGGATCAGATTGGAATAAATGCTATGATTTTCTACAACTTGAGGTTCAGAACAATAAAATGAAGAGACGTGAGTTTTTGATGTTTGATAAAGTTGTCATTGGCAATGATCAAGCCATTCCTTCAAACCAGATTAGATGCTCCAACACTCAGGCGGAAAATACGTACTTCTAAAATTAGTATAAATATTGATAAGCAGTGCTTTACTTCCGATTTCTGTATGCACTTGAAACAAAAATTATTAAGAAATGATGAAGTATGGGCTAAGTACTTTTTTTATCTATACTTTTCAAAAATAATCCAGCTTGATTTGCTATTGGCCAATATAGGTTGAAGTAAAACCCAAAATAAATGCCACTGTACAAAAAGTACAATTCGGGATGGCAATTTTAGTAATTGTTCGAATTAATAACCTTTATGTACAATGGTTCAGTTGCCTGATCAAAAGTTTCTTGTACTGAAGCATCAATTCGATTCATATAGATACAGTTCGTACTCACAGAGGTCTTCATTTTAATCTTTGACAAAAAGAAAATTCAAAGAATCAATGATAAGTTGAAAACATTATATACAAAATAACTCAAATTACTTTGTTGTCGAACTTATATTAGTGGGCTTCTATAGAAATAATATTGTGAAATAATAAAAAATTAGTACGCAGCCTATACTGGCGGACACGAAATAATGTGGCTGAAACATTTTGAGCTGTTGTCAAGTCTTGCCAGCTGACTACTCAAATCATGCACGGGAATCAACTCTGACACCCAAGAGCACAGCGTTGCCAATTCGTGATGAAGAGCACGCAATTTTTGACGTCTCCTCACCACACTTTACCGGTTTCATACCTGACAACAGCGCAAAATCTCTGTCGCCTAATTTTTTGGCCGTCAGAATTAGTGAAAAACAGATCATTTACAGATTAATAACAGAGTTATTTCAAAATCACCATTAGGGATATAGTACCTTCTCTGACAGCCACAATAACAAGAGAATCAATGTTTTAAATGTTTGATAATGATGTTTTTACAAACAATTTGAAGAAAATTCAATCACAGGCAGTTGATTAAGTATGTTCAAATTATTCACAAGTTAATCAATTATGTATTCCTGATAAGTGGAGGAAAAGGAAAATTGATTGATAGAAAAATATATATAATGTACAATTTATTGTCAATATTTGATTTGATAATAACTCAATCTTGGATACATATACAAAATACATGCTTTGCACAGGCCATGAATTTGGTTCTTATATACCTACTTTGAAAAAATACTCAAAAAAATGTTTCTCCAATGATCAAGAAAGTTTTAATTTTATAATGTGGAAATTATTAATAATAATACAATGTTCAAATACTTATAATATAGGCTTACTTGTAAAATATGTGTTTTTGTTAGTAAAATATACTTTTCTTAACTTTTAAAACTTGTTTCCTATTCATTTAGAATCCATTTTTGCCAACAGATTATTCCCAGAATTAACAAAGTTATTTTGAAATCACCATTAGAGATATAGTACCCTCTGCAAGAGCTAAAATAGAAACAAACTTATCTACAAGGTGATCAGTAATTCTTGGTAAGTGGAAACAAGCATAATTGATTAAATGCAAAGGCAGAAAAATGTTTCTCCAATGATCAACAAAGTTTTAATAGTACAATCTGTAATTTATCAATAATAATAATACAATGAACAAATACTTATAATATACTTGTAGAAGAAAGAAACTTATTATAAAGATGAAAGTAGAATGATTATCTATCAATGTATAATTTTTTACAATTTGGAAATATGACTTCAAATTCTATTTAAAACTTTCTTGATCATTGGAGAAACATTTTTCTGCTTCCTTGAAATTAGATTATGAAGATAAGTGTATAACTTTCACACACCCTATGAATAGTTGACATCCACCAAACATATTATATTAAGTTATAATGAATCAACCAAATTTTTAATTAATTCTCTTCAGGATTTGTAGTCTGGAAATGATAAAGTAATCACAAAATAATTAGTGCAATTGGTAGAAAATTAGACATCAAGAATTATAACACAATAATGATAGTTTTTGGTATTCATTACGATTTATTAACAATATAGTATAATATCAGTTGTCACAATGAATAATGAATTGATACAACTGAATGAATAAAATTGATACAACTACATTAATTCTACAGTAAAGTAAATTTAAACAATTAAGTATAAAGGTTGAGCTTAGCATGAAATTACTATTAATGGTAACTCATTACATAAATAATCCTATAATTTCATTTGACTCATAATGGAAGAATATTTTGCAACAATAGTTATGAATAAAGCAAGAATGTTTCAATTTGAGTACCTATAAAATTCATTTATATGGAAAAGAAACGTGATAATTGAAACTATTTTGAAGTAAATTTTCAAAAAAGTATAATATAATATGCTGCATAGGCTTTTTGACATTCTCTAGGAATATCACAACAACCGACAATGGTCATAATATAATCAAGAAGTTAGCTTAAAAATAGGAAAAGTATTTTTAAGAGATATGCATTGGAATTCTATCATCGGTTGTAGACAAAATCAATCCAACAAAATATAGTAAACAATAGTATCATATTTAGAAAACTAATCAATCAACTTTAAGATTACAGGAATTCATTTATAACTGAAATTGATATTATTGTCAATATAAAAAACAATCAAAAATTTTGATAGAAATGAGAAATGAAGTTTGCAGTATTGACTAGAACTCGGTATTGGACTAACTCTAGAATTATTGCTGATGAAAATAAATATTTTTCAAGTTATTAGAAGCTAGTTACTCATGAAGTTGTTATTCATTAGTCACAAAATTTAAAACATTTTTGAAAAAAAACTTTACATTCACTAACTACGACTGTTTGATTTTGTAAGTAAATTTTGATTTCCAATAATATCACGATTATGCACCAAATTTATTGCTTGTGACTTTCATATTTCTAATGGGATTTGAACTTGAATTGAATCGTTGATTACATATTAAAAAATATAATGAACTCCATAAAATAGATGTATATTATTTAATCGCTTTAGTAGCCTGCAACAGGAATTTCATTCCAACAAGTAGCAAATATAAATTAACATTCTTTTTAATTATATGGCAGCTTCAAGGTTGATTATATAATAGTTAGAACATGTTACAATAATTATAGGAAAATAGATAAAAGCAGATGAAAGTGGCAAACACAAAATAATTCTTGAAAATGGAGAGATAAACTAAATATCAGAATTAAAAATTAAGATTAAATGTCAAAAAAGGAACTTTTAATTATTTTATGAGAAAATTCCCATGAAAAACTAGTCGCTACTGATGCACAAAAAGTAATTAAATATAATTAAAGAGTACAGGAGCTAATTATTGATAATTCACAACTTTTCTTGTGAAACCTGAAGTTTCCTTTCAATCTTGTTTTATTGAATTTGGAAAATAAGGCTAGTGAGCACACAATTGTAATCTTTCAATAATTCATTTATAAGTGTGAAAAATGTCCTGAATTCAAAGTACTGTTTCCTTGTTCATGAAACTTGATAAACTGTTTCTTAGTAGAATGAGTTGAAATTGCAATAAGTTACTCGACAAACATGTCACTTGTATCCAATATTACCAGAGACAATGTCTTGTTGTATCTTGTGAATCTTGATAAAACTGAGTCTTAGTAAAATGAGTTGGAATCGCACAAATGTTTAGGAAGTCTAAAAAACCTTTGCAAGTTTAATTGCACACTCTATACAATTATTAAAAAGACAAGAACTAGATCAATTTCGAATGTTATGAAGAATTTTTTTCACCATTGGGGAAACATTTTTTTGTTTTCTTGTGATGATATTATGTATATATGTATACAAACTTTGTACTGAACGATTACATAGTTGGTTTTTATATGTTTTGAAAAAGACTACCACATCAGATCTTGGTGGAAGGGTTTTTGAAATAATATATTTCTCATACCTTCTGAAAACTAATTCCTGTTCATGGAGAGTCCATCTATGTTTCCGGAATTTCTTATTTTTCTCACCAAGTTTCTTATCTTCTTCTTCTTCACTACTGGAGAGTCCCAGCTCAGACTTTGAGGCTCCTTCAAACGTTGACTCTGAAGAATGATTCCCTTCAAATCCTTCAAACTCTGACTCTGAAGAATGGTTCCCTTCAAATCTTTTAAATTCAGATTCTGAACTTTCAGGGGATTCTTGATGTTTATCTCTGTGTCTTGATATTTTTCTTCTTAGTTTGTATTGTTTTCCTTGCTGACCTCTCTGTGTTTTGCATTTTCCTTCACTAATTTGATCATGCTCAATACGTCTGTTGTCAACAATCAATTTTTCGGATGAATTATCTTCATTTTCAGCTTGTGCTTCTTCCAAAAATGACAATTCTTCGGTTGGAGGATCATCTTCATTGTCAACTAGTGCTTCATCCGACAATTCTTTGGTTGGAGGATTATGTTCATCGCCTGCTCGTGCTTCTTCCGTCTGACTACCTTGTCCCTTTTCCTTCCCCAGAGTCATCTCATGTAAGATTGGGCAAACTATTAATTTCTGCAAAACACTGGTTGGCAAGTCGTAATGTTTTTTATGCACAACCAGCGAGTGACCAAGTGCACTTGCTAAAAAGTCTTGGTACTGAGGATGCTGAGAATGAAGCCTGCTAAAAGTAGCTGCTTGGTGTCGAAGCCCATTGCCAGTTAGTGTTTGTGGACTTTTCAAATGGACATTGCTTTTCACTTTCCTCAGACAAACCCCCGGATTTACTTCTCGCATTGCAGAAAAAACAAACAGCTTTCCATTCCCAGATTCTCCTTCAATTCCAACAGTATCCCTATATTTTATCAAACAGTCCATCACACTTTTCATTAGAGGTGTCAGTACAATTGGGACTATTTCTAAATTTTTTCCTGGGACATAGAAAATATGAAAGTTTTTACATTTTTCTATGTCCGAGGATCCCAATTGAGAATTCAGCTCTCTGTCAGAAGTTCTTCCTTTTACCATTTCTAGTAAATCATCTTGACGATCAAGGAGCCTGTAGTGAGTTAATGTTGCTCGCTTGAAATCAACTGGGCGCCGTCGAATGAGGCACATTATGTGGCAAATGAGCATATCCATGATTTCATCATAGAGTAATTCTTTGTTTACTTCATCATGAAGTCTCTTAATCAGATTCCTATATTTTCCTACAATATGGTTGCAGAGCTTCACTATGTCTTCTTCCAAAGCAAATTTCTGCACTTTCCAGCTTGAGCCTCCTTTCTTATTCTGGTAGCTATTCTACCGAGCTTATTTGCCCATTGACGGTCTATTAATTGTAGGAAATGTTTGAACATTTTGTACTTCCTCAAGTCCTGGGAATCGTTCTCATATTCCTTACACAGAACGTCACTCATGGCAACAGATACAGCTATTTTCAGTGGGTGACAAAGCCTGTAAGCTATTGATGGTATTTTAATGGCTCCTGTATTTGGATTGTAACCACTGAGATTCAATGCAGCTTCTATTATATTTTGAAATTGGGCCGGATTGCAACAGTCATCCAAAGTTTTAATGCTTGGATTTATCTTTTTCACAGCAATCAGCAAACTAGTGAGGTCACGAATCTTGGATGCCGTGTAATTCCAATGGATTCTCTCCCTTCTACTCCTGTGGAATTCACTGCCGAACCTCATTATAAGTGCATCATGAATAGCATTTCTTTTTATTTCGTCATTATTCATGTGTAGTAGAACTTCTTGTTTTAGTTCTTGACTAGCTCCACAAATTTCTCCAACCATCAATATAGGCATAGAATGTTCCTTGACCAAGTGCATAGAGGTTGAAGTACAACCCTTTATTTGATTCAGATATTGTTGGCATTTTTTCAAATGAATAGACATTCGATCTTTCTTATACCAACCCTTGCAATACAAACATTCCCTCGTATTCTCTGCAGATGGGTTCAGATTCTTATGTCTCTTCTTTACCAAAATAATTTCATCAATTGGGTCAGTTGTGTTCCCTTTCATTAATTTTGCATTATAAATTGCATTCGCCTTTTTACGGAGTACATCCGTTATTTTTTTTTCATTTGCCCCCTCAACCTCCCATTTTTCTCACTTATCGATAACAGTGCTTTCCCCTCTTCAGTGTCAGCATGGTGCCTCTCGATATGTACAGCATACTCCTTCACTAATTTCTCGCAGAACAAACAATAATTATGTTTTTTCCCTGGTAGCTTGGGAATCTTGGTAGTGTCAGGGGCTTCTGCTGGTGGCTGCAATAACAATTGAAACATCACATTTAATAACAGGGTATTGTTAAGAGGTACTATTACAAGTGCTCATTAAAAAACTCCATCATGATACAAAATAATAAAATGATAAGTATATTGATTCTAAAATGACTCTCAGGCTTGCTGAAAAGTCATACGAATAATATTATATTGATAATACAATATGATATGAACAATTTTTATTATATGACTCCACAGGAATCCCAAGATACATTTAAGAATCAATATAATTTCCGTTATTTTTGTCATGATTAACTTTTGAATAAGCAAGTTGTAATATTTGGATTAGTGGTAGTAAAATTATATTGATTCTAAAATGGATCTTACACTTGCTGTAAAGTAATATAAATAATATTATAATATTGTTCATTACTATATTATTATTAATTGTTTTATATTCTTTATATTATAATACTATCATCGATAGTATTATAATATTGATAACAATATTTATAAGATTTTACAGCAAGTCATTTTTAGAATAAATATAATTTTTCTATTACTGACCTAAATTTGATGCTTTCAAATGCGATAAGTACAGCTTTTATAAGGGCAACTCTAAAAATAATTCATTGAAGAAAAAATAGCTATTTGGAAGATTGGTATTGTTCTCACACCAATCACAAGTGCACCAATCACACTTGCAAAAAGACAAATCAAAGACGAAAAGGCAAAATGATAAAATTAATATTCTAGACTGCAACTTCTAACCAATGTAACCGACATAATTGGATTAAAATCAACCACCAAGTTAAACTGATCGAAGATGGTTACTTAGAAACCAATATGAATACAATACGCCATTTAGTTTGGTTTTATTTTAGTTCATCATTAACACTGAAACCAGAAATAGAATCAGATTATAACTTTTTCCTATTTACTAAATGTATGTATCCTATGTAGTCCTATGTTGTAACAGTAGCTGTGTATTTATTCATAATTTTTTTATAGAATCACCTCTTACATTAATCAAATGATACTGTAGGCTTGTTCAACATGGCTTCCAAAAGGGATATTTGTTCCATTGGTATTCATTTTGTATGAAGGGAGCCAAAATTGTTATTTTGTTGTTATTATTATCTTTCTTTTTTCAAGCATTTTAAGCAATTTATGCAAAGAGGGATAACTTTTATGCAACCTCTTTGCATCAATTCTATTGTAGTTATTTTTTTTCATAAAATGGTTCTACCAAGTGCATTGAAGTGTTTGGCCTACTGTGTGCGCTGTATCAAGCAGAACAGATTTCTGCATTTTCTCTAGCAGATTTTCTGAGAGGTCAATAATCTTAAAGCTACCCCCTGCTGATTTTAGGATGATTTCATTGACAAATATGACAATTGGGACTATTTTAACACTCTTCAGCCCATATATATCTTTCAATTCAAAGGCTAGCTCCTGATATTATTATTATTCCCTTTTTGAAGGAGTTGCTTGACCACACATCCCCGGGCTCCGATTCCCAAGGGAGGATGATAAACGAGTGTACGAGTATAACTTTATTATTACTATTATTATTATTTTATGAAAACTTTCAAGTATTTCATAAATCACCAATACACACCAGTGTCACAAGGATACAATCAAAATGCAAATTAGGCACCACTTGGTCTTTAAAGTCCTGTAGCCTACGCAAAGCATACGCTTGTGGTCAGTAGACAAAATGATGTTCTAAGGAGCATTATACTGCATTCTTATGTCTTAGCGGGAGTATCAAGCAGCAATCCTGGTAGTCCACAAATCGTTACACCTGTTAGCCGACAGCGCCTCACCTGTTGGTCAAAAGTGAATTTTCACCTGTTGGCCAGGCGTTCTGTGGCTTGGTGGTCTAATAAAGTATGCACTTGGTGGCCTGCTCCCTGATAGCTCCTCATTAGTGATTTATTTGATAACGAGAAGGTACCCGCTGCTCTGCAGCATTATTTACTTAAAAACTCCACGTTGAAATTCTAATTTGATCTATAACCTATTCCACTGATTCAAATTTTCTCAACTCACTAACCTTCATATATTCCAACCACTTACGGTTCCTCACACGAATTATCCATAACTATTTAATTTAACACTTTAGAACTTCAATTTTTTGACACTTTTTGGAGAAGAAAATCTAAATATAATAATTTATCACTTTGTCCAAAAATCAATACAGTATGAATATAGCCTAAAAATTTATCATAAACTTGAGAAATGATTGTTATGTTTCATATTTTGAATAAACATCTTTTTTCTTCAATTTTAAAAACTTGATAGAGTCCAAATCGGATAAAATTGTAAAATGTCAACAGTACTCAGTTTCCAAAAGCCTTTCGCAAAACTTTAATGCTCTTGTTTCAGTTTCATATTTTAATTATGAATATAAAATTAATGGAAGATCCTACTTCCTATGTTGCTATGAATTCGTTTCGTTGCAAAATAGTTGTTTTCCTACCTGGAAATCAGCATTTATTTGTGATTCTGGACATGCAGGTTGTACTGTTTCTGGATGTACTGGTGTATCTGGAAGCGGGTTTAGCAATAATTTGTCAACGTCAATCTCATGTCCCAGTTTCACCTTCTCAATGGCCTCTTTGTATTGAAGTATTCTTCTTGCTTTTCTCCTTGCAGAACTTATGTTCCCGGATTTCTCCGAATCCATTCTTTGTCGTTTGTATATTTCCAACTTGGAATTGAGGGAGTCCAAGAGGGATTTTTCTAAAATTGAAATAAAAAATGTGATTGAAATATTATTATGATAAACAAGAATTAATTAGTATATCTTAATATTATGAAATCTATTGATATATTTCTAAATTCTATAAGAAGTTCTACTGCGAGTAGTTTTCAAAATTCGAATAATAATATTCGAGAAAGAAAAACTACAAAAATAAGACGATGCAATGCATTTACAATAAATTAATGGTCTATTTACAAAGTAAATAAGATATTCATTGTTCCAACAGAACATTCTAATCTACGTGACACTAGATACAGTACATATATGTAGTGGAACAATACTGTCTCGAACACTCGAATGAGTGTTTATTTATAGAGTAACTAAAACATTTATTGTTTTGAATATTTTTATCTTCGTGACACTAAAGTATAGAGTGCTACACTCAGTAGTGTTACAATACTACAGTAGTGCTACAGTAGTGTTTGTACTACTGGCAAATTATTGAAAAAAGCATTTATTGGAGAACTGGAGAGATCCTGTTTTCTCTCCTGAAAAGGAGAGAAAAGGATTCAGTCTATTATTAAATTTATTCACGACAACACAAAAATACAATGAGAAGAAACAATATACAATAAAAAAATTACAATAACACTAACAATGAAAATAACACATGGAAAATAAGACAATATTGATAAAATCATGTGGTGTGCTGAAAGAGGGGGAAAATACCTTGCCAACTATGGTTTCCCATGTAATAGGCAGGTAAGGTATAACTGAAAGGGAAAAGGTGTGACAGTAGTAACATATTATGTTTATATAAAAATTATGAGTTTCAAATGTCCAGTTTTTTACATTTGATGAAACATATTCAGACACTCCTTGATTGGTGAGACTATATTTCGTATTTATATTCTTTGAAGCAATATAAATAATCTGTTTTCGAATATAGGTTTAGAATTGAAAGGTAGTATTGAAATTCATGTTCACTGTAGGCTATCTGGTTCTATGAGTTTCATGGTTTATTCTTTAAAACTCATTTTATACCTATCTATTAAAATATATGAAGATGCTAAGCAAATGTAGTAGGCGTTTGGACATGACGTTCAGCTCATTAAAAGCATTCATTGAGGGTTTATATATCGGTCGATTATAATTTGTCTTATTATTTTTTGGACATACTTATATGATGCATGTACAGAATACTTTTGAATTGTATGTGAAATAAAGACAAAGCACTTCAGGAATTGGAAATAATCCATCTCAAAAGTTGCAGATATAAGCTACTTAATAAGAATAGAGTTTTAACTTACTTTTTGAGTCATTGTCACATTCTTTATTTCCTTCATGGAACAGCTTTCTTCTCACCGAATGCTCGTTTGAAGCATTATCTTCTTTGTTTTGTTCATCCTCATCCATTGAGTTTTCTAAATAAAATGAAATTGATTTTCATAAGGAGAAATTGGAATAAGAAACATGAATTCTTAGTTTTATTACATGAAAGAAGCTCGCACCTCTACAAAAAACGTCTTCCTATTTTTCATATCAGTAATGGAAAAAACCTGGATACAAAATTCAACTAAGTGTTATTAACAACATATAAAAAAAGAAATGTGGCTTGCGAATTATTTTGAAGAATCATTCATTGCAAATGTAAAAGTGTAAATGATTTTTCCTACAATTTAATAACAAGTCTTCATCATGAAGCATTTCCAAATTAGATTGCGTTTATGACAAATAGACAGAAATATCCCTTTTCTAGTGTGGTGAAATAAAAATTTTAAGTCCGTTAGAATGAACTGAATTTAACTTGAGATAGTTAGTTACTTGAACTTGGACAACCTTGACATCAAGAAGACTCAGACCCACCTGTGGACTCAGGATATCCTATATATTATTTATTCGAAAGTTACGCGCATCCGTTACATCCATTAATAATAATGTCATTGAATAGAATAATATTCATTAACAGATTCAGTAATAAACGATACCAAGTGTTGCCAAGTTTTGGTGGCAGAAATAAGTGGTGAAGTTACAACCTAAAAAATATAGGTTTTACAAAACTAAGGAAAGTTTGTTTAAATGTGTGTCTGGGAACTAAAAACTCATACAATATAAAAATACTTACATGGTCTCAAATTGTAGAGAAAAAAATACTTAAACACAGATTTTAAATCATATACATCCAACTGGCAAAAGTCTTAATATATGTAGGCCTATACTGTAATCAGAAACTGAAAACCCTCTAGCTTACCCTATATAACTTTCAAGTTATAATAAATAAATAGATAGAGAAATTAATAAATAAATAGATGAATAAAGGAATATATGAATTAATGAATGAATAGGCTAAATATTGTATAAAAATTTCACTCGTTTTTTTAGAAATTCTCTCATTCACTGCATATTAGACTATAATAAAAAAAATTTCTAACATTCAAAATTTGGATAAGATTCAGTTTAAAATTTGCTAATAATGACTCGGTACGGTAATATCAGCAGTCAATATATTTAAACACTCAGACTCATCAATAACGATGATTTATTATAGATGTTCCCTGCTTCTATAGCCAATACAAGTCAAGTCCAATCAAATTTATTTCTTAAAAAAAAATACAACAAAAATATCAGTATCTAAAATGATACATTATTAATATTTAAACTCAATTTCACTTGATTATATAAAAATAAAAGAAACCCTGAACTCAATTTGACTTGATGATTATACATGATGATAAGTAAAGTTAATTAATATTGGACTCACCTTTATTAAGATCAATATTAACTATTTGTTGTCCTCTCGTCAGGATACTCTGCTTCTTCATTTTACAGGATAAACAGTAATTCACAATGAAGAATAACGAATGAAGACTGAACAATAAATATATAAAATCATTTGCAATTGAACTTCTCTCCAAAACACGCGTGATCCACCTTTAAAAAACTTTGTTTAAGTACACGGTTGTCACATGCCTACTTGGTTCAGCGTCAGCGACCAATTAATTAATACCAGACACCAGACTACAGGCCAGCTCTAGAATACTATGCATCGATACACCGGCACAGAATAGATACAGAATGGAAACTGTCAATCAAACGCCTATCCAACCAATGCTTTTTACATGGCACAAATACTAGACACATCACGTGACCTTAGGAAGTTCCAATCCTGGTCTTCTGATTGGCTCACGGCAGTGAACGAGATCAATTGATCCGGATCAGTAATGTGATCCGAACCTCCCATCAATGACAATTACAATGCGGAACTTCTTAACAAGATGGCGGATTTTTGTACCAGGGTACTAGCCGAGTTTCAATACTGTATGATGTATACTGTGACACCGGTATGAATCACCGCGGTAATCTGCCGGCGCCGCTGGCCGGTATGAATCACCCATCACTGGCGCCGCTGGCGTGTACCTCTCACGGGGGGGGGGGAGTAGACTAGACGGCTAAATGTGAAATTCCATAGCATTATAAATTGTAGTCTAAACAATCATATTACATTATAATGCTCGCCGGTGCAGGCTCTTAATGACAGCACAAATAAGAGAGGATAGCTGTTGTTCTCCATATTTTTTTCCCAATTTCACTCTTTTTCGTCCTGTCACTAGAGAACAATATTTCAATCAGGCAGCGCGGACGAACGCACAGAGACATTTGCAAATGATATTGCGTTGACCTGAATAGTGCAGTTCACAACCTTTTTCAAGGACCCCATAGTTACCATATAAGGCCTATAGGCACGGCCCAAGGGACTTTGCCGCCCTGGGCGAGATCGGCAACCGCCGCCCCCTCCTACCACAGGTATCCCGTCTAATTGTTTACTACCGGATTCCACCCCTTCCTTTAGCAATCGCCTAACTATTATGCCTCTGCTATGATACGATCGCGCCATTCGCACCACAGTTTCTCAGTAAACTCTTAAATAGGCTAATTAAGTACTAGGGCCCCAAGTGGAAATTGCACATTTTAAAATTATTTTTCTTTCATTTTTATTTTTCCGGTTGCAGAAATATTTTTTATAAGTCGACTTAAAAAAATTACCCGAAGGTTATCAACTGTTGAAGTTACAATTGACATTTAACAAATAAAAAAATTGTGGAAAAGTAACACAAAATATTATGATTAAACTATTTTTATGTTCGGTACACAATAAGAGAACATCATTAAGATGGTAGTTTTAAATCAAGAGACTGTAAAACTGCGTTTACACCAAAGTTATCAACAATATTTTTATTTTTCCGTCCTTATAGATTTTATTTAGATTGAACATAATTTATCATACACATGATGAACATATGTATTTGTCAAGTTCCGTATAATCTAATAGAATCTATAAGGACGGAGAAATAAACATTATGTTAATAACTTTGGTGTAAATGCGGCTTAAGAGAGCATTACACCTACTTTTCTTGCTAAGTGATTAAAACGACAATTTCTACAACACAAGTTTGTTTAACACACCTGTTTAATTGAGTAGAACTCGTCTGACGTTTGCATGGGAAAATTCCTTCATCAATTCTTCAAGATCTAGGGACTGAGCTATTTTATGTTTCCTAGACCACTCAGACGCTCCTGGGACATTGTTGATCTTAGATAAGCTATGTCTTCATTAGTTAGAGTTTGGAAAAGCTTCTTATATAATTGTACTATTCATTTCAATATTATGAATTTATTATTTTATTTAAAATATAAATTTATTTGTATTTTTAAATTTTCCGTTCCTTAAAATCTACCGCCCCCAAGAATCTGCCGCCCTGGGCGGCCGCCCGGTCCGCCCACCCCTGGGGCCGGCCCTGATAAGCATGGGTAGGGAAGTGGCGGTCCCATTTCCATGGGGACTAAGACCCCCCCCCCACACGAAGGCTAGGAAAATCTTCTAATTTCATACTAGTTTACTGTTATAGGGCCTACTTGTTTATATGGATCAAATCCATTTCATGGGATATTATTTCTAGAACCAAAACTTATTTCTTTATAACGATTAGTCGAATACGTATTTAATATAGGTATATACTTCGTTAATTGAATTGGACTTAGGAGTGATATCATGACCAATAGATTTCTTTAAGCAATGATCCAGCGGTATTGAATGATATCATAGTGGGGACATTCAGAATTACTACACTCTTGTTTGTACCCCAGACCACGTGAATTCGGTAACTATTTCAGTTTACTAAAATGCCAGAAAAATAAAAAAAATCGGACAGAGAAATTGAATCCCACTTTTTTCAGCGAACTTCGAAGAAAATCTTATTAGTGACCCCCTGGGTTGGAGAACTCGCTCATTAACTCTTGTATCGTAATCTCTGAAACCCGTAACCTCCTCCTCCTCCTCCTCTTTCTCCTCCTCCCACCACCTCCTCACTAACTAATCTAATTAGATCATCCACCTTTCGAGTAATTCCTCCTCCTCCTCCTCCTCCTCACTAACTAATCTAATTAATCATCCTCCTTTTGAGCAATTCCTCCACCTCCTCCTCTTTCTCCTCCTCCCACCACCTCCTCACTAACCTAACTAATCTAATTAGATCATCCACCTTTTGAGTAATTCCTCCTCCTCCTCCTCCTCACTAACTAATCTAATTAATCATCCTCCTTTTGAGCAATTCCTCCACCTCCTCCTCTTACTCCTCCTCCCACCACCTCCTCACTAACTAATCTAATTAGATCATCCACCTTTTGAGTAATTCCTGCACCTCCTCCTCCTCCTCCTCACTAACTAATCTAATTGAATCATCATCCTTTTGAGCAATTCCTCCTCCTCCTCCTCCTCCTACTCCTCCTCTTTCAATATATATATATATAATATATATATATATATAATATATATATATATAATATATATATATATAATATATATATATATAATATATATATATATAATATATATATATATATATATATATATATATATATATATATATATATATATATATATAATATATATATATATATATATAATATATATATATATATATATATATCTATATCTGTGTGTAATCTTGTAAAACTTAAGAGTATAATAAAAATAGTTTAATATTGAGAGGGTTTTCAAATAAAAAATTCTTCACCATAAAAATTAATGGTAAAAATTCACCATAATGCATTTGAATTCCGTATTTTAATTGATGTTCTTCTTTCAAACCGTACATTATGTTTAAACTAAGATAAGCTGTGGTTCTTCAGCAATGTGAGAAAGTCTTTGGAGTATAAACGACATAGTTTTGAATATCCTTGGATATTTGTAGTGTCTCATTCTATTAACATCATAATAATTGTGGGTTGTTTGGTTGAAACCAGTAGAGCACTAGCAAAAATTACTTATTTATAATACCTACCGTACACGTTTAAGTTTTGTACACAAAGAAATTCCCGACTGGAAACAGTTTATCTCTTCCATCAGATTGTATTAATGAGCATAAAGTAATAGATTACTTAAACATTCCTTTTTATTTTTTCTCTTTTTTGGTCATTCCATCTCATTATTTCTCTTTTTTGAGCATTCCATTCCATTATCTTCATTGAGTTTTTATCATAATTACAAATTATAAAATATTCCTATTATTAAGATGCACTAGATAAGTTTATATGCAACTTACCTGCGCTCAGGTTTATGCCTTAGCAGATTTTCTTCCTGTATTGTATTAAGTGTATTATTTTGTATACAATATTGCATAATAATAATAGTATTATTGATCATTGAGATATTAAATATTCATCATTTTTCCAGGTATTTCCAATTGCCTACTTCGTGATGACCTCACTAACTGCAGAATCGTATTTACCAATTATGTAATTCGTGAGACACCTAGTTGCGTGGAGAGTGGAGATCATCACCACAGACTTTGAGGCGGGCCTTATGAATGTGGCAATGCAGGTGTTCCCTGTGGCGCGACATCATGGATGCTGGTTTCACTTTTGCTATGTAAGTATTTAAATACAGCAGTGCTGCTTAAGTCAAATATTCCTGTCATGAGTATAGAGTATCAAAGAAAATATTATTATTTGTATCTAAATCTCTTCCAATATGAATTAAGTGTCATTTGTTTCAAGATAATTATAATACCTATAGAAAATACATGTACAGAGGGGCACATACAATGTAAACATTCTTCAACAGTGAATATCCTTTCCCCTTTGTCCGCTCTCAAACGCACGATTTCATTAAAACTTTACATAATTATATATAATACATTTATTTATTTATTTATTCGTGGATACAATATTACAAATCATATAAAATAATATGATTGGGTAGGAACAACAGGCTTAGCCAAAACTATTCCATTCCAAAATTTTGATAATGTTACATGTCCATAAAAATAGGTTATGTTTCTACTGTAAATAGTTTAAGCTCAATTTTCGTCCAAAAATAAATATAAGATGCAAATTTTAAATTTAGAAGAATTAAAACACCAAACGAAAGTAAAATATTACACTTAATTATCACTGCACATTAATTGATTAAGTTATTTTATAAAATTTTGAAGCCATAAATACACACAAATTCTCACTAAGAACAGCTGGAAGGTGTAATTGGAAAACATTGACGCACAGTTAAAAAATCCTTCAAGATCCCATGAGAATAAGTTGAGGCATTTAGCCATAAATGCAGTACATACAGACAAACGAAAGAAAGCTGAGTCAAAACACAGATATTATTGGAGAAATTTAAGTTATTCTACGGTAGTGTTTAATATATTGTTTTAGGATATCTCATGGTAACTTTTAATGAAGTGCAACAATATGAATGAATGCATTTTATTTGCCAAAAAGAAAATATAAAAAAGCTTTACAAAAAATATATATAAGTATATGCTACTGCACTTAAACCAAGATACATACATTCATTTAATTAGATATAAAATGAATATGTATTCATTCTGGCATTCTATTTTACAGTCATTTTGGAGAAAGGTGCGTCGGATAGCAGGTCTAGCTCAGCTATGCCGCGATGACCATTTAGTAATGCAAGTCGTTAAAATGGTGATGGCGCTGATGCACTTACCAGCCGAAAATGCCCCGAACGATCCCAATGTGCCTCAAAATTGCACAATTGCTGATGACCTGGTTGCCATCAGTAACTAAATCAATGAGGCACAAATGGATATCCAATTGCAGGAGCTAATCGAATATGTTCGGAGACATCTCCAACTTTGATGTGGCAAGGAGGACCAACAATGACCTGGAGGGTTACCACTCAAGATTGCTTGCCAATCCAAATATTTGGAGATTCGTCAGTGAGTAATTGGAAAACATAAGCACTTAGTTTTATTGCAACTCACTCCTTCAAATCCTTAAACTTTGACTCACAGTCACAATACATCTGAAAAGTAATTAGCTGTTAAAAATAGGTTGTGTGGGTTGAAATTTTGTAGTGTTTCACTTAAGTATATGAAGATAAAACACTGATTTTTTCAATATCACTTCTATTTATAAAAATATTAACTTAATCACGACCTATAGATTTCTTGACAAGAATCTTCTACATCCTCAGCTCAACTAATGGTCATTGAAAAATTCTCAGTTAAATAGATTAAGTCGACTCCATACATGTGGCATTCTTCCAACATCGAACTTAGTTGGAGAGAGTTATGAATATGCCAACTGTTCCTGAGCCGTTTTCAGAAACAGCTGGCATAATTTTCTCTCAATCTAACACCGTTAATTGTTCACAGAATGCCGCATTGAGATAACTAGTGACCCCCTCGGTTGGAGAACTTGCTCATGAACTGTTGTATTGTAATCTTTGAAACCCGCAACTTTTATTTATACAGAGTTGGTGAAAATCATGAAAACAGTTGAATATTTATTTCAAAAAAATATTTGACAAAAGGTTCCATTTGGAATACTATTTGAAATGAAAAAGCACTTTTCAAAAATTACTCAGTCGCTCAAACATCTTTGACCCTCATCTAAATCCAAATTCATTTTTTAAATGAGAAGGTGGTCATGTGATACATGATTTCGATACAGAGTTACAAGACCAAATGAATGGAAAGAACCGCACAGTGATATCTCAACCCGTATCAGTTTGTTGGTGTAAAAGTTGTAAATTATGTTGTATATAGCCTAATAACCAGATTGAATCATGCGTCAGCGCATGGAGGACTGTCTGTGTGGGAGCAAACCACCTTGTTTTTTCTATATTCTGTAAAAGGACGAAGGAGTTAGTCAGCTTTGTTCTCCAACGAACTTGGCCTGTAAAAAGGTTGTAAAGTTGTACGGCAAATGAAATTCTTGATTCTTGGCTCCACCAGAAGAAGCTGGAGGTGCTCAGAGAGTTAGGAGAGGCCGTGGACGAGGAGAGAGAAAGTGGGACACGGATACGCTGGTCGTGGGCGGAGGGAAATTCCCATCCCTCCAGTGAATGAGGATGTTGGTCGGGTCCGGCCTTGCGTAATCTGCCTGGACCATCCTTCAACACATATACAGAGTGGGTGAAAAGTCCGAGAACGGCTTAATATCTCATACAAAATAGTTATTTGTATATCTAGAGTGAAAAGTACGACTTTTCTCCCTGTGGGAAAAAGTTTGAAGCCCGAGGCGAAGCCGAGGGCAGCAATTTTCCTGAGGGAGAAAAAGTATTTTTCGCTCATGATGTACACAACATTTTTCCTCCATCTACATTTTTTTATAGAAACTGCAAATAAAATCATTCTAATAACTTACGTATTGGTGACAATGATTCCTAACAACATAACCTAAATCTAAAACCTAAAAACCGGTCGTCTGATTGGCACTGCCGATTGCGCTATCTATCGGCAAAAGTTGTAACAATTATATCACCTGAGCAGCTACCAAAAATGGCTGACTCCAGATCACGCGGTTCAGATTTGAATTGCAGATCAAAAATATTTGTTGGCTGGTATTTTGAATAGAATAAAATATTTTAAAAATTGTATAAATTTTTATCGTCTACTAATATTAAGAATATAATAATTATCATACAAACATATATTTCATTAGTTAATCTAATTTCTGGTTGTGGTATTGAATTCAGTTGACTCAATGACAGACAACTCTATTATGCTTTCTCATCTGAGCTTAGACCTTCTAACCTATTACAATGTAAGTTTCAAAATAGAGATGCTCCCCATGTTATTTAAATGGAGTCACTTTTACTCCCTAGGGAGTTTTTCTGTTTTTTACTACCGAGAGCGAAAAGGTGACACTTTAGTATTAGGTTTCAGGAAGTAAAGTAAGTACTTTAGACAGTAGGTGGAGGAAAAGGTAATTTGATGGTGGGTGTGATTGGGGATCCTACTTAAAATGAAAATACCACTTTACTATGACTTCAAAAATCTGGTCCGCCATATTGAATGCAAGTTCATTTTTTTAATGGGAAGGTGGTCATGCGATACATGATTTTGATACGAAATTTCGAAGAAAAAATGAATGGTGAGAACATCGATATCTCAAACCGTTCAGAAGATATTCACATTATTAATCAATACCACTCATGTACATAGTCTGTATAATAAGTAACCGGAATGAGCTCAGGAAATTTGTTATGGGCAACATATGTACAATTTTTCATTAGATATCTTCAAAGTAGTGCCTATTGGAGTCGATAACACGCTGATACCGGATTTTCAAATCCCTGAACGCTCCCTGGAAGTCTTTGACTCAAGATATAAGCAAATACAGAAGGATCTGAGAAAAATGCAACCACAAGGACAACTGAGAACTACAGCAGTCAATAGGAATCTTCAAGATGGGCCAGTATACATCAATGAAAATTTATCAGCATACTATCGTGGTCTTCTGATGGAAGCGAAACACTTTGCCAAGGAGAACGGATATAGATATACGTGGGTCATGAATGGGAAAATATATTTACGTAAGCAAGAAGACTCAAAACCTATCAGACTGGTAAGTCACGCTGATCTAGACAGTCTAAAGTGTGCTAGTAGATCGAACTCGTCGGTAAAAAACAATAATGAACGTAAGTAATACAGCACGCATGCTTTGATGTCAGTTAATTGCCAATAGACTTTCATATTTTTATGTCAGCAATAGAAGAAATATATAATTTACTAGATAAGGAAATAAAGTTAACTAATGAAATAGAAAACTACATAGATTACTCACCGTCAGCTAGAAATCAATTGTATATTATAAATATATTTCATATGAATATAAGAAGTATTTCCAAAAATTTTGACGAACTGGTAGTATTTTTGAATGATTTAAAATTTGATTTTGATATAATTATCTTGACTGAGACGTGGATATGTGAAGAATCTCTATTTGAATATAAAATAAAGGGTTATAGAACATTTAACAAATGCTCCAGGTTAAATAAGTGTGATGGCATTTGGAGGAGGTTAAGTTTGAGATTTATTCAATAGATATACAAGAGGCTAACTCGTTAAGTTTGAATGTAGAGATAGGCAATATCAAATTACTGATAATTGCAGTTTATCGCTCCCCTAGTGGTAATGTTGCTACATTCCTAGACAGTATTGAGAATAGCCTCCAATCAATTCAAGATAAGAATAATTGTGTCTTTGTTGGAGATATGAACATTGACTTGAATGCAAATAACAATATAACAAGTGAATATATTCATATACTAAATAAAAATGGTTTTGAATCCTTTATTAATTCTTTCACGAGAGTAACAGAAACTACACAAACTTGTATTGATCATATTTTTCTCAAGACTAAGTTGAATGAATTGATCAATATCACTAAAACAAATTATTATAAAAATAAATTAGAAGAACACAAAAACAATAGTAATAAGTTATGGAATGTTATGAGGGAAATTATTGGTAAAAATGCTGACAAAGGAAATAATATCAAAATTGACCCCAATAAATTAAACAATTTTTTCGCAAATGTAGGTAGAGAATATGCTAGTAAAATTCCGGCTATAAATGTAGATTGTGATGAAATATACAACGACCACTTCCCATTAATAAACGAACAGTTTACCCTGAATCCTGTTACGAGTGATGAGATTAAATGTATTATAAAAAATTTGAAGAATTCAGCAAGCCCCGGACTAGACCATATCAATAATATTACAATAAAGAAAATATCTACTTGGATTGCAGAACCTTTATGTTTCATCATTAATAAATGCTTTGAGGCTGGTAAATTCCCGATTTGCTTCAAGGCAGCCAGAATTAAACCGCTTTTCAAGTCAGGTAACGTTGATCTTCCGGAGAATTATAGACCCATAAGTTTAATCAGTAATCTAGCAAAAATAATGGAGAAAGCAATCAAAACTAGATTGATGGGTTTTATAAACAATCACAACATAATTCATAAGGATCAATATGGCTTCCAAAGTAACAAAAATACTGAGGATGCTCTGGCCGCCTTTACAAATGAAGTTTCTGAAGCCATGTC
The DNA here is from genome assembly GCF_014356525.2 of Nilaparvata lugens. Taxonomy (NCBI): domain Eukaryota; kingdom Metazoa; phylum Arthropoda; class Insecta; order Hemiptera; family Delphacidae; genus Nilaparvata; species Nilaparvata lugens. Next base: position 101,544,224 of record NC_052518.1, read on the forward strand.
TTCCAATAACAACAAATGTCTAGCTATAATGATTGACCTGGCAAAAGCCTATGATACCATACCCCACAATAAATTACTAAAAAAATTGGAGAGGTACGGGATTAGAGGACTCGACCTTGAATTATTTAAGAATTATTTAAGTGATCGGACACAATTAATATCTGATAACAACAGTTACAAATCAAATACTACAAAACTTAACGACTTTGGATTACCACAAGGTACCGTCTTGTCCCCGATTTTATTTTT